>NW_027454328.1:0-20000 GCF_040206685.1 Ascaphus truei
TGTATGTGCAGAGAGAGACGTCTCCGTGTATATATCTGTATGTGCAGAGAGAGGACGTCTCCGTGATATATATCTGTATGTGCAGAAGAGAGACGTCTCCGTATATATATCTGTATGTGCAGAGAGAGACGTCTCCGTATATATATCTGTATGTGCAGAGAGAGACGTCTCCGTGTATATATCTGTATGTGCAGAGAGAGACGTCTCCGTGTATATATATCTGTATGTGCAGAGAGAGACGTCTCCGTGTATATATCTGTATGTGCAGAGAGAGACGTCTCCGTGTATATATCTGTATGTGCAGAGAGAGACGTCTCCGTGTATATATCTGTATGTGCAGAGAGAGACGTCTCCGTGTATATATCTGTATGTGCAGAGAGAGACGTCTCCGTTATATCTGTATGTGCAGAGAGACTCCGTTATATATCTGTATGTGCAGAGAGAGACGTCTCCGTGTATATATCTGTATGTGCAGAGAGAGACGTCTCCGTGTATATATATCTGTATGTGCAGAGAGAGACGTCTCCGTATATATATCTGTATGTGCAGAGAGAGACGTCTCCGTGTATATATCTGTATGTGCAGAGAGAGACGTCTCCGTGTATATATCTGTATGTGCAGAGAGAGACGTCTCCGTGTATATATCTGTATGTGCAGAGAGAGACGTCTCCGTGTATATATCTGTATGTGCAGAGAGAGACGTCTCCGTGTATATATATCTGTATGTGCAGAGAGAGACGTCTCCGTGTATATATATCTGTATGTGCAGAGAGAGACGTCTCCGTGTATATATATCTGTATGTGCAGAGAGAGACGTCTCCGTGTATATATATCTGTATGTGCAGAGAGAGACGTCTCCGTGTATATATCTGTATGTGCAGAGAGAGACGTCTCCGTGTATATATCTGTATGTGCAGAGAGAGACGTCTCCGTGTATATATCTGTATGTGCAGAGAGACGTCTCGTGTATATATATCTGTATGTGCAGAGAGAGACGTCTCCGTGTATATATCTGTATGTGCAGAGAGAGACGTCTCCGTGTATATATATCTGTATGTGCAGAGAGACGTCTCCGTGTATATATCTGTATGTGCAGAGAGAGACGTCTCCGTGTATATATCTGTATGTGCAGAGAGAGACGTCTCCGTGTATATATCTGTATGTGCAGAGAGAGACGTCTCCGTGTATATATCTGTATGTGCAGAGAGAGACGTCTCCGTGTATATATCTGTATGTGCAGAGAGAGACGTCTCCGTATATATATCTGTATGTGCAGAGAGAGACGTCTCCGTGTATATATATCTGTATGTGCAGAGAGAGACGTCTCCGTGTATATATCTGTATGTGCAGAGAGAGACGTCTCCGTGTATATATCTGTATGTGCAGAGAGACGTCTCCGTGTATATATCTGTATGTGCAGAGAGACGTCTCCGTGTATATATCTGTATGTGCAGAGAGAGACGTCTCCGTATATATATCTGTATGTGCAGAGAGAGACGTCTCCGTATATATATCTGTATGTGCAGAGAGAGACGTCTCCGTGTATATATCTGTATGTGCAGAGAGAGACGTCTCCGTGTATATATCTGTATGTGCAGAGAGAGACGTCTCCGTGTATATATCTGTATGTGCAGAGAGAGACGTCTCCGTGTATATATCTGTATGTGCAGAGAGACGTCTCCGTGTATATATCTGTATGTGCAGAGAGAGACGTCTCCGTATATATATCTGTATGTGCAGAGAGAGACGTCTCCGTGTATATATCTGTATGTGCAGAGAGAGACGTCTCCGTATATATATCTGTATGTGCAGAGAGAGACGTCTCCGTGTATATATCTGTATGTGCAGAGAGAGACGTCTCCGTGTATATATCTGTATGTGCAGAGAGAGACGTCTCCGTGTATAGATTATCTGTATGTGCAGAGAGAGACGTCTCCGTATATATATCTGTATGTGCAGAGAGAGACGTCTCCGTGTATATATCTGTATGTGCAGAGAGAGACGTCTCCGTGATATATATCTGTATGTGCAGAGAGAGACGTCTCCGTATATATCTGTATGTGCAGAGAGAGACGTCTCCGTGTATATATATCTGTATGTGCAGAGAGAGACGTCTCCGTGTATATATCTGTATGTGCAGAGAGAGACGTCTCCGTATATATATCTGTATGTGCAGAGAGAGACGTCTCCGTATATATATCTGTATGTGCAGAGAGAGACGTCTCCGTGTATATATCTGTATGTGCAGAGAGAGACGTCTCCGTATATATATCTGTATGTGCAGAGAGAGACGTCTCCGTGTATATATCTGTATGTGCAGAGAGACGTCTCCGTATATATATCTGTATGTGCAGAGAGAGACGTCTCCGTGTATATATCTGTATGTGCAGAGAGAGAGACGTCTCCGTGTATATATATCTGTATGTGCAGAGAGAGACGTCTCCGTGTATATATCTGTATGTGCAGAGAGAGACGTCTCCGTGTATATTATCTGTATGTGCAGAGAGAGACGTCTCCGTGTATATATATCTGTATGTGCAGAGAGAGACGTCTCCGTATATATATCTGTATGTGCAGAGAGACGTCTCCGTGTATATATATCTGTATGTGCAGAGAGACGTCTCCGTGTATATATCTGTATGTGCAGAGAGAGACGTCTCCGTGTATATATCTGTATGTGCAGAGAGAGACGTCTCCGTATATATATCTGTATGTGCAGAGAGAGACGTCTCCGTGTATATATCTGTATGTGCAGAGAGAGACGTCTCCGTGTATATAATATCTGTATGTGCAGAGAGACGTCTCCGTGTATATATATCTGTATGTGCAGAGAGACGTCTCCGTGTATATATATCTGTATGTGCAGAGAGACGTCTCCGTGTATATATATCTGTATGTGCAGAGAGACGTCTCCGTGTATATATCTGTATGTGCAGAGAGAGACGTCTCCGTGTATATATCTGTATGTGCAGAGAGAGACGTCTCCGTGTATATATCTGTATGTGCAGAGAGAGACGTCTCCGTATATATATCTGTATGTGCAGAGAGAGACGTCTCCGTGTATATATATCTGTATGTGCAGAGAGAGACGTCTCCGTGTATATATCTGTATGTGCAGAGAGAGACGTCTCCGTATATATATCTGTATGTGCAGAGAGACGTCTCCGTATATATATCTGTATGTGCAGAGAGAGACGTCTCCGTGTATATATCTGTATGTGCAGAGAGAGACGTCTCCGTATATATCTGTATGTGCAGAGAGAGAGACGTCTCCGTATATATCTGTATGTGCAGAGAGAGACGTCTCCGTGTATATATATATATCTGTATGTGCAGAGAGAGACGTCTCCGTGTATATATCTGTATGTGCAGAGAGAGACGTCTCCGTGTATATATCTGTATGTGCAGAGAGCGACGTCTCCGTGTATATATATCTGTATGTGCAGAGAGAGACGTCTCCGTGTATATATATATCTGTATGTGCAGAGAGAGACGTCTCCGTATATATAGATATATATCTGTATGTGCAGAGAGAGACGTCTCCGTGTATATATATCTGTATGTGCAGAGAGAGACGTCTCCGTGTATATATATCTGTATGTGCAGAGAGACGTCTCTGTATATATATCTGTTTGTGCAGAGAGAGACGTCTCCGTGTATATATCTGTATGTGCAGAGAGACGTCTCCGTATATATATATCTGTATGTGCAGAGAGAGACGTCTCCGTATATATATCTGTATGTGCAGAGAGAGACGTCTCCGTATATATATCTGTATGTGCAGAGAGAGACGTCTCCGTGTATATATCTGTATGTGCAGAGAGAGACGTCTCCGTGTATATATCTGTATGTGCAGAGAGAGACGTCTCCGTATATATATCTGTATGTGCAGAGAGAGACGTCTCCGTGTATATATCTGTATGTGCAGAGAGAGACGTCTCCGTGTATATATCTGTATGTGCAGAGAGACGTCTCCGTATATATATCTGTATGTGCAGAGAGACGTCTCCGTATATATATCTGTATGTGCAGAGAGACGTCTCCGTGTATATATATCTGTATGTGCAGAGAGAGACGTCTCCGTATATATATCTGTATGTGCAGAGAGAGACGTCTCCGTATATATATATCTGTATGTGCAGAGAGAGACGTCTCCGTATATATATCTGTATGTGCAGAGAGAGACGTCTCCGTGTATATATCTGTATGTGCAGAGAGAGACGTCTCCGTGTATATATATCTGTATGTGCAGAGAGAGACGTCTCCGTGTATATATATCTGTATGTGCAGAGAGAGACGTCTCCGTGTATATATATCTGTATGTGCAGAGAGAGACGTCTCCGTGTATATATCTGTATGTGCAGAGAGACGTCTCCGTATATATATATATCTGTATGTGCAGAGAGAGACGTCTCCGTGTATATATCTGTATGTGCAGAGAGAGACGTCTCCGTGTATATATCTGTATGTGCAGAGAGAGAGACGTCTCCGTATATATATCTGTATGTGCAGAGAGAGACGTCTCCGTGTATATATATCTGTATGTGCAGAGAGAGACGTCTCCGTGTATATATATCTGTATGTGCAGAGAGAGACGTCTCCGTGTATATATCTGTATGTGCAGAGAGAGACGTCTCCGTGTATATATATATCTGTATGTGCAGAGAGAGACGTCTCCGTATATATATATCTGTATGTGCAGAGAGAGACGTCTCCGTGTATATATCTGTATGTGCAGAGAGAGACGTCTCCGTGTATATATCTGTATGTGCAGAGAGACGTCTCCGTGTATATATATCTGTATGTGCAGAGAGAGACGTCTCCGTGTATATATCTGTATGTGCAGAGAGAGACGTCTCCGTGTATATATATCTGTATGTGCAGAGAGAGACGTCTCCGTATATATATATATCTGTATGTGCAGAGAGAGACGTCTCCGTGTATATATATCTGTATGTGCAGAGAGACGTCTCCGTGTATATATATCTGTATGTGCAGAGAGAGACGTCTCCGTATATATATCTGTATGTGCAGAGAGAGACGTCTCCGTGTATATATATCTGTATGTGCAGAGAGAGACGTCTCCGTATATATATCTGTATGTGCAGAGAGAGACGTCTCCGTGTATATCTGTATGTGCAGAGAGAGACGTCTCCGTGTATATATCTGTATGTGCAGAGAGAGACGTCTCCGTATATATATATATCTGTATGTGCAGAGAGACGTCTCCGTGTATATATCTGTATGTGCAGAGAGAGACGTCTCCGTGTATATATATCTGTATGTGCAGAGAGAGACGTCTCCGTGTATATATCTGTATGTGCAGAGAGAGACGTCTCCGTGTATATATATCTGTATGTGCAGAGAGAGACGTCTCCGTGTATATATCTGTATGTGCAGAGAGAGACGTCTCCGTGTATATATCTGTATGTGCAGAGAGAGACGTCTCCGTGTATATATCTGTATGTGCAGAGAGAGACGTCTCCGTGTATATATCTGTATGTGCAGAGAGAGACGTCTCCGTGTATATATATCTGTATGTGCAGAGAGACGTCTCCGTGTATATATCTGTATGTGCAGAGAGAGACGTCTCCGTATATATATCTGTATGTGCAGAGAGAGACGTCTCCGTGTATATATCTGTATGTGCAGAGAGAGACGTCTCCGTGTATATATCTGTATGTGCAGAGAGAGACGTCTCCGTGTATATATCTGTATGTGCAGAGAGAGACGTCTCCGTGTATATATCTGTATGTGCAGAGAGACGTCTCCGTGTATATATCTGTATGTGCAGAGAGAGACGTCTCCGTATATATATATCTGTATGTGCAGAGAGAGACGTCTCCGTTATATATCTGTATGTGCAGAGAGAGACGTCTCCGTATATATATCTGTATGTGCAGAGAGAGACGTCTCCGTGTATATATCTGTATGTGCAGAGAGAGACGTCTCCGTGTATATATCTGTATGTGCAGAGAGAGACGTCTCCGTGTATATATATCTGTATGTGCAGAGAGAGACGTCTCCGTGTATATATATCTGTATGTGCAGAGAGAGACGTCTCCGTGTATATATCTGTATGTGCAGAGAGAGACGTCTCCGTGTATATATATCTGTATGTGCAGAGAGAGACGTCTCCGTGTATATATCTGTATGTGCAGAGAGAGACGTCTCCGTATATATATCTGTATGTGCAGAGAGAGACGTCTCCGTGTATATATCTGTATGTGCAGAGAGAGACGTCTCCGTGTATATATCTGTATGTGCAGAGAGAGACGTCTCCGTATATATATCTGTATGTGCAGAGAGAGACGTCTCCGTGTATATATCTGTATGTGCAGAGAGAGACGTCTCCGTGTATATATCTGTATGTGCAGAGAGAGACGTCTCCGTATATATATCTGTATGTGCAGAGAGAGACGTCTCCGTGTATATATCTGTATGTGCAGAGAGAGACGTCTCCGTGTATATATCTGTATGTGCAGAGAGAGACGTCTCCGTGTATATATCTGTATGTGCAGAGAGAGACGTCTCCGGTATATATATCTGTATGTGCAGAGAGAGACGTCTCCGTGTATATATCTGTATGTGCAGAGAGAGACGTCTCCGTGTATATATATCTGTATGTGCAGAGAGAGACGTCTCCGTGTATATATATCTGTATGTGCAGAGAGAGACGTCTCCGTGTATATATATCTGTATGTGCAGAGAGAGACGTCTCCGTGTATATATCTGTATGTGCAGAGAGACGTCTCCGTGTATATATCTGTATGTGCAGAGAGACGTCTCCGTGTATATATATCTGTATGTGCAGAGAGACGTCTCCGTGTATATATCTGTATGTGCAGAGAGAGACGTCTCCGTGTATATATCTGTATGTGCAGAGAGAGACGTCTCCGTATATATATCTGTATGTGCAGAGAGAGACGTCTCCGTGTATATATCTGTATGTGCAGAGAGAGACGTCTCCGTGTATATAATATCTGTATGTGCAGAGAGACGTCTCCGTGTATATATCTGTATGTGCAGAGAGAGACGTCTCCGTGTATATATCTGTATGTGCAGAGAGAGACGTCTCCGTGTATATATCTGTATGTGCAGAGAGAGACGTCTCCGTGTATATATATCTGTATGTGCAGAGAGACGTCTCCGTGTATATATCTGTATGTGCAGAGAGAGACGTCTCCGTGTATATATCTGTATGTGCAGAGAGAGACGTCTCCGTGTATATATCTGTATGTGCAGAGAGAGACGTCTCCGTATATATATCTGTATGTGCAGAGAGAGACGTCTCCGTGTATATATATCTGTATGTGCAGAGAGAGACGTCTCCGTGTATATATCTGTATGTGCAGAGAGAGACGTCTCCGTGTATATATATCTGTATGTGCAGAGAGAGACGTCTCCGTGTATATATATCTGTATGTGCAGAGAGAGACGTCTCCGTGTATATATTCTGTATGTGCAGAGAGAGACGTCTCCGTGTATATATCTGTATGTGCAGAGAGACGTCTCCGTGTATATATCTGTATGTGCAGAGAGAGACGTCTCCGTGTATATATCTGTATGTGCAGAGAGAGACGTCTCCGTGTATATATCTGTATGTGCAGAGAGAGACGTCTCCGTATATATATCTGTATGTGCAGAGAGAGACGTCTCCGTGATATATATCTGTATGTGCAGAGAGAGACGTCTCCGTGTATATATCTGTATGTGCAGAGAGAGACGTCTCCGTGTATATATATCTGTATGTGCAGAGAGACGTCTCCGTGTATATATCTGTATGTGCAGAGAGAGACGTCTCCGTGTATATATCTGTATGTGCAGAGAGAGACGTCTCCGTATATATATCTGTATGTGCAGAGAGAGACGTCTCCGTATATATATCTGTATGTGCAGAGAGAGACGTCTCCGTGTATATATCTGTATGTGCAGAGAGAGACGTCTCCGTGTATATATATCTGTATGTGCAGAGAGACGTCTCCGTGTATATATCTGTATGTGCAGAGAGAGACGTCTCCGTGTATATATCTGTATGTGCAGAGAGAGACGTCTCCGTGTATATATCTGTATGTGCAGAGAGAGACGTCTCCGTGTATATATATCTGTATGTGCAGAGAGACGTCTCCGTATATATATCTGTATGTGCAGAGAGAACGTCTCCGTGTATATATCTGTATGTGCAGAGAGAGACGTCTCCGTATATATATATCTGTATGTGCAGAGAGAGACGTCTCCGTGTATATATATATCTGTATGTGCAGAGAGAGACGTCTCCGTGTATATATATCTGTATGTGCAGAGAGAGACGTCTCCGTGTATATATATCTGTATGTGCAGAGAGAGACGTCTCCGTGTATATATCTGTATGTGCAGAGAGAGACGTCTCCGTGTATATATCTGTATGTGCAGAGAGAGACGTCTCCGTATATATATCTGTATGTGCAGAGAGAGACGTCTCCGTGTATATATATCTGTATGTGCAGAGAGAGACGTCTCCGTGTATATATCTGTATGTGCAGAGAGAGACGTCTCCGTGTATATATCTGTATGTGCAGAGAGACGTCTCCGTGTATATATCTGTATGTGCAGAGAGAGACGTCTCCGTGTATATATCTGTATGTGCAGAGAGAGACGTCTCCGTGTATATATCTGTATGTGCAGAGAGAGACGTCTCCGTGTATATATCTGTATGTGCAGAGAGAGACGTCTCCGTGTATATATCTGTATGTGCAGAGAGAGACGTCTCCGTGTATATATCTGTATGTGCAGAGAGAGACGTCTCCGTGTATATATCTGTATGTGCAGAGAGAGACGTCTCCGTATATATATCTGTATGTGCAGAGAGACGTCTCCGTGTATATATCTGTATGTGCAGAGAGAGACGTCTCCGTGTATATATCTGTATGTGCAGAGAGAGACGTCTCCGTATATATATCTGTATGTGCAGAGAGAGACGTCTCCGTATATATATCTGTATGTGCAGAGAGACGTCTCCGTATATATATCTGTATGTGCAGAGAGACGTCTCCGTGTATATATCTGTATGTGCAGAGAGAGACGTCTCCGTATATATATATCTGTATGTGCAGAGAGAGACGTCTCCGTATATATATCTGTATGTGCAGAGAGAGACGTCTCCGTGTATATATCTGTATGTGCAGAGAGAGACGTCTCCGTGTATATATCTGTATGTGCAGAGAGACGTCTCCGTGTATATATCTGTATGTGCAGAGAGAGACGTCTCCGTGTATATATCTGTATGTGCAGAGAGAGACGTCTCCGTGTATATATCTGTATGTGCAGAGAGAGACGTCTCCGTATATATATCTGTATGTGCAGAGAGACGTCTCCGTGTATATATCTGTATGTGCAGAGAGAGATGTCTCCGTATATATATCTGTATGTGCAGAGAGAGACGTCTCGTGTATATATATCTGTATGTGCAGAGAGACGTCTCCGTGTATATATATCTGTATGTGCAGAGAGAGACGTCTCCGTATATATATCTGTATGTGCAGAGAGAGACGTCTCCGTGTATATATATCTGTATGTGCAGAGAGAGACGTCTCCGTATATATATCTGTATGTGCAGAGAGAGACGTCTCCGTGTATATCTGTATGTGCAGAGAGAGACGTCTCCGTGTATATATCTGTATGTGCAGAGAGAGACGTCTCCGTGTATATATCTGTATGTGCAGAGAGAGACGTCTCCGTATATATATCTGTATGTGCAGAGAGAGACGTCTCCGTGTATATATCTGTATGTGCAGAGAGAGAGACGTCTCCGTGTATATATCTGTATGTGCAGAGAGAGAGACGTCTCCGTGTATATATCTGTATGTGCAGAGAGAGACGTCTCCGTGTATATATATCTGTATGTGCAGAGAGAGACGTCTCCGTATATATATCTGTATGTGCAGAGAGAGACGTCTCCGTATATATATCTGTATGTGCAGAGAGAGACGTCTCCGTGTATATATATCTGTATGTGCAGAGAGAGACGTCTCCGTATATATATATTTGTATGTGCAGAGAGAGACGTCTCCGTATATATATCTGTATGTGCAGAGAGAGACGTCTCCGTGTATATATCTGTATGTGCAGAGAGAGACGTCTCCGTATATATATCTGTATGTGCAGAGAGAGACGTCTCCGTATATATCTGTATGTGCAGGAGAGACGTCTCCGTATATATATCTGTATGTGCAGAGAGAGACGTCTCCGTGTATATATATCTGTATGTGCAGAGAGAGAGACGTCTCCGTGTATATATCTGTATGTGCAGAGAGAGAGACGTCTCCGTGTATATATATCTGTATGTGCAGAGAGAGAGACGTCTCCGTGTATATATCTGTATGTGCAGAGAGAGACGTCTCCGTGTATATATCTGTATGTGCAGAGAGAGACGTCTCCGTATATATATATATCTGTATGTGCAGAGAGAGACGTCTCCGTGTATATATATATCTGTATGTGCAGAGAGAGACGTCTCCGTATATATATCTGTATGTGCAGAGAGAGACGTCTCCGTATATATATCTGTATGTGCAGAGAGACGTCTCCGTATATATATCTGTATGTGCAGAGAGACGTCTCCGTATATATATCTGTATGTGCAGAGAGAGACGTCTCCGTATATATATCTGTATGTGCAGAGAGAGACGTCTCCGTGTATATATCTGTATGTGCAGAGAGAGAGACGTCTCCGTGTATATATCTGTATTTGCAGTGAGAGACGTCTCCGTGTATATATATCTGTATGTGCAGAGAGAGACGTCTCCGTATATATATCTGTATGTGCAGAGAGAGACGTCTCCGTATATATATCTGTATGTGCAGAGAGAGACGTCTCCGTATATATATATCTGTATGTGCAGAGAGAGACGTCTCCGTATATATATCTGTATGTGCAGAGAGAGACGTCTCCGTGTATATATCTGTATGTGCAGAGAGAGACGTCTCCGTTATATATATCTGTATGTGCAGAGAGAGACGTCTCCGTGTATATATATCTGTATGTGCAGAGAGAGAGACGTCTCCGTGTATATATCTGTATGTGCAGAGAGAGAGACGTCTCCGTGTATATATATCTGTATGTGCAGAGAGAGACGTCTCCGTGTATATATCTGTATGTGCAGAGAGAGACGTCTCCGTGTATATATATCTGTATGTGCAGAGAGAGACGTCTCCGTGTATATATCTGTATGTGCAGAGAGAGACGTCTCCGTGTATATATCTGTATGTGCAGAGAGAGAGACGTCTCCGTATATATATATATCTGTATGTGCAGAGAGAGACGTCTCCGTGTATATATATATCTGTATGTGCAGAGAGAGACGTCTCCGTATATATATCTGTATGTGCAGAGAGTGACGTCTCCGTGTATATATCTGTATGTGCAGAGAGAGACGTCTCCGTATATATATCTGTATGTGCAGAGAGAGACGTCTCCGTGTATATATCTGTATGTGCAGAGAGAGACGTCTCCGTGTATATATCTGTATGTGCAGAGAGCGACGTCTCGTTTATATATATATGTATGTGCAGAGAGAGACGTCTCCGTATATATATATATCTGTATGTGCAGAGAGAGACGTCTCCGTGTATATATATCTGTATGTGCAGAGAGAGACGTCTCCGTATATATATATATCTGTATGTGCAGAGAGAGACGTCTCCGTGTATATATATCTGTATGTGCAGAGAGAGACGTCTCCGTATATATATATCTGTATGTGCAGAGAGACGTCTCCGTATATATATATCTGTATGTGCAGAGAGAGACGTCTCCGTGTATATATATCTGTATGTGCAGAGAGAGACGTCTCCGTGTATATATCTGTATGTGCAGAGAGCGACGTCTCCGTGTATATATATATATATGTGCAGAGAGAGACGTCTCCGTATATATATATCTGTATGTGCAGAGAGAGACGTCTCCGTGTATATATATCTGTATGTGCAGAGAGAGACGTCTCCGTGTATATATATCTGTATGTGCAGAGAGAGACGTCTCCGTATATATATATCTGTATGTGCAGAGAGAGACGTCTCCGTGTATATATATCTGTATGTGCAGAGAGAGACGTCTCCGTGTATATATCTGTATGTGCAGAGAGAGACGTCTCCGTGTATATATATCTGTATGTGCAGAGAGAGACGTCTCCGTATATATATCTGTATGTGCAGAGAGAGACGTCTCCGTGTATATATATATCTGTATGTGCAGAGAGAGACGTCTCCGTATATATATCTGTATGTGCAGAGAGACGTCTCCGTATATATATCTGTATGTGCAGAGAGACGTCTCCGTGTATATATATCTGTATGTGCAGAGAGACGTCTCCGTATATATATCTGTATGTGCAGAGAGAGACGTCTCCGTTATATATATCTGTATGTGCAGAGAGAGACGTCTCCGTGTAATATATATCTGTATGTGCAGAGAGAGACGTCTCCGTGTATATATATCTGTATGTGCAGAGAGACGTCTCCGTATATATATCTGTATGTGCAGAGAGAGACGTCTCCGTATATATATCTGTATGTGCATAGAGACGTCTCCGTGTATATATATCTGTATGTGCAGAGAGAGACGTCTCCGTATATATATCTGTATGTGCAGAGAGAGACGTCTCCGTATATATATCTGTATGTGCAGAGAGAGACGTCTCCGTATATATATCTGTATGTGCAGAGAGAGACGTCTCCGTATATATATCTGAGAGAGACGTCTCCGTGTATATATATCTGTATGTGCAGAGAGAGACGTCTCCGTATATATATCTGTATGTGCAGAGAGAGACGTCTCCGTGTATATATATATCTGTATGTGCAGAGAGACGTCTCCGTGTATATATCTGTATGTGCAGAGAGACTCTCCGTATATATCTGTATGTGCAGAGAGAGACGTCTCCGTATATATATATATCTGTATGTGCAGAGAGAGACGTCTCCGTGTATATATATCTGTATGTGCAGAGAGAGACGTCTCCGTATATATATCTGTATGTGCAGAGAGAGACGTCTCCGTGTATATATCTGTATGTGCAGAGAGAGACGTCTCCGTGTATATATATCTGTATGTGCAGAGAGAGACGTCTCCGTGTATATATATATCTGTATGTGCAGAGAGAGACGTCTCCGTGTATATATTTCTGTAATGTGCAGAGAGAGACGTCTCCGTGTATATATCTGTATGTGCAGAGAGAGACGTCTCCGTATATATATCTGTATGTGCAGAGAGAGACGTTTCCGTGTATATATTTCTGTATGTGCAGAGAGAGACTTCTCCGTATATATTTCTGTATGTGCAGAGAGAGACGTCTCCGTATATATATCTGTATATAGTGACACATCTCCATATGTATATCTGTATATAGTGACAGAGAGAGACGTCTCCGTATATATATCTGTATGTGCAGAGAGAGACGTCTCCGTATATATATCTGTATGTGCAGAGAGAGACGTCTCCGTGTATATATCTGTATGTGCAGAGAGAGACGTCTCCGTATATATATCTGTATGTGCAGAGAGACGTCTCCGTATATATATCTGTATGTGCAGAGAGAGACGTCTCCGTATATATATATCTGTATGTGCAGAGAGAGACGTCTCCGTATATATATATATATATATATATATATATATATATATATATAAATATATATATATCTGTATGTGCAGAGAGAGACGTCTCCGTATATGTATATCTGTATGTGCAGAGAGAGACGTCTCCGTATATATATATATATCTGTATGTGCAGAGAGAGACGTCTCCGTATATATATATCTGTATGTGCAGAGAGAGACGTCTCCGTGTATATATCTGTATGTGCAGAGAGAGACGTCTCCGTGTATATATCTGTATGTGCAGAGAGAGACGTCTCCGTGTATATATCTGTATGTGCAGAGAGAGACGTCTCCGTGTATATATCTGTATGTGCAGAGAGACGTCTCCGTGTATATATATCTGTATGTGCAGAGAGACGTCTCCGTATATATATATCTGTATGTGCAGAGGGAGACGTCTCCGTATATATATCTGTATGTGCAGAGAGAGACGTCTCCGTGATATATCTGTATGTGCAGAGAGACGTCTCCGTATATATCTGTATGTGCAGAGAGACGTCTCCGTATATATATATCTGTATGTGCAGAGAGAGACGTCTCCGTGTATATATATCTGTATGTGCAGAGAGACGTCTCCGTATATATATATATATATATCTGTATGTGCAGAGAGAGACGTCTCCGTATATATATCTGTATGTGCAGAGAGAGACGTCTCCGTGTATATATATCTGTATGTGCAGAGAGAGACGTCTCCGTATATATATCTGTATGTGCAGAGAGAGACGTCTCCGTGTATATATATCTGTATGTGCAGAGAGAGACGTCTCCGTATATATATATCTGTATGTGCAGAGAGACGTCTCCGTGTATATATATATCTGTATGTGCAGAGAGAGACGTCTCCGTGTATATATCTGTATGTGCAGAGAGAGACGTCTCCGTATATATATCTGTATGTGCAGAGAGAGACGTCTCCGTATATATATCTGTATGTGCAGAGAGACGTCTCCGTATATATATCTGTATGTGCAGAGAGACGTCTCCGTATATATATCTGTATGTGCAGAGAGAGACGTCTCCGTATATATATATCTGTATGTGCAGAGAGAGACGTCTCCGTATATATATCTGTATGTGCAGAGAGAGACGTCTCCGTATATATATCTGTATGTGCAGAGAGAGACGTCTCCGTATATATATCTGTATGTGCAGAGAGAGACGTCTCCGTGTATATATCTGTATGTGCAGAGAGAGACGTCTCCGTGTATATATCTGTATGTGCAGAGAGAGTGACGTCTCCGTATATATATATCTGTTTGTGCAGAGAGACGTCTCCGTGTATATATCTGTATGTGCAGAGACGTCTCCGTGTATATATCTGTATGTGCAGAGAGAGACGTCTCCGTGTATATATATCTGTATGTGCAGAGAGACGTCTCCGTATATATATCTGTATGTGCAGAGAGTGACGTCTCCGTGTATATATATATCTGTATGTGCAGAGAGACGTCTCCGTGTATATATATCTGTATGTGCAGAGAGAGACGTCTCCGTATATATATCTGTATGTGCAGAGAGACGTCTCCGTGTATATATATATGTATGTGCAGAGAGAGACGTCTCCGTATATATATCTGTATGTGCAGAGAGAGACGTCTCCGTGTATATATATCTGTATGTGCAGAGAGAGACGTCTCCGTGTATATATATCTGTATGTGCAGAGAGAGACGTCTCCGTGTATATATCTGTATGTGCAGAGAGAGACGTCTCCGTGTATATATCTGTATGTGCAGAGAGAGACGTCTCCGTATATATATCTGTATGTGCAGAGAGAGACGTCTCCGTATATATATCTGTATGTGCAGAGAGAGACGTCTCCGTATATATATCTGTATGTGCAGAGAGAGACGTCTCCGTGTATATATATCTGTATGTGCAGAGAGACGTCTCCGTATATATATATCTGTATGTGCAGAGAGAGACGTCTCCGTGTATATATATCTGTATGTGCAGAGAGAGACGTCTCCGTATATATATCTGTATGTGCAGAGAGAGACGTCTCCGTATATATATCTGTATGTGCAGAGAGACGTCTCCGTATATATATCTGTATGTGCAGAGAGACGTCTCCGTATATATATCTGTATGTGCAGAGAGAGACGTCTCCGTGTATATATCTGTATGTGCAGAGAGAGAGACGTCTCCGTGTATATATCTGTATGTGCAGAGAGAGACGTCTCCGTGTATATATATCTGTATGTGCAGAGAGAGACGTCTCCGTATATATATCTGTATGTGCAGAGAGAGACGTCTCCGTATATATATCTGTATGTGCAGAGAGAGACGTCTCCGTGTATATATATATCTGTATGTGCAGAGAGAGACGTCTCCGTATATATATCTGTATGTGCAGAGAGAGACGTCTCCGTGTATATATCTGTATGTGCAGAGAGAGACGTCTCCGTGTATATATATCTGTATGTGCAGAGGAGACGTCTCCGTATATATATCTGTATGTGCAGAGAGAGACGTCTCCGTGTATATATCTGTATGTGCAGAGAGAGACGTCTCCGTGTATATATCTGTATGTGCAGAGAGAGACGTCTCCGTGTATATATCTGTATGTGCAGAGAGAGACGTCTCCGGTATATATATCTGTATGTGCAGAGAGAGACGTCTCCGTGTATATATATCTGTATGTGCAGAGAGAGACGTCTCCGTGTATATATCTGTATGTGCAGAGAGAGACGTCTCCGTGTATATATCTGTATGTGCAGAGAGAGACGTCTCCGTGTATATATCTGTATGTGCAGAGAGAGACGTCTCCGTATATATATCTGTATGTGCAGAGAGAGACGTCTCCGTGTATATATATCTGTATGTGCAGAGAGAGACGTCTCCGTATATATATCTGTATGTGCAGAGAGAGACGTCTCCGTGTATATATATATATCTGTATGTGCAGAGAGAGACGTCTCCGTATATATATATCTGTATGTGCAGAGAGAGACGTCTCCGTATATATATCTGTATGTGCAGAGAGAGACGTCTCCGTGTATATATCTGTATGTGCAGAGAGAGACGTCTCCGTGTATATATATATCTGTATGTGCAGAGAGAGACGTCTCCGTATATATATCTGTATGTGCAGAGAGCGACGTCTCCGTGTATATATCTGTATGTGCAGAGATAGACGTCTCCGTGTATATATCTGTATGTGCAGAGAGAGACGTCTCCGTGTATATATCTGTATGTGCAGAGAGAGTGACGTCTCCGTATATATATATATCTGTTTGTGCAGAGAGAGACGTCTCCGTGTATATATCTGTATGTGCAGAGAGACGTCTCCGTATATATATATCTGTATGTGCAGAGAGAGACGTCTCCGTGTATATATATCTGTATGTGCAGAGAGACGTCTCCGTGTATATATCTGTATGTGCAGAGAGAGACGTCTCCGTGTATATATCTGTATGTGCAGAGAGAGACGTCTCCGTGTATATATATCTGTATGTGCAGAGAGACGTCTCCGTATATATATCTGTATGTGCAGAGAGTGACGTCTCCGTGTATATATATATCTGTATGTGCAGAGAGAGACGTCTCCGTATATATATCTGTATGTGCAGAGAGAGACGTCTCCGTGTATATATCTGTATTTGCAGAGAGAGACGTCTCCGTATATATATCTGTATGTGCAGAGAGAGACGTCTCCGTGTATATATATCTGTATGTGCAGAGGGAGACGTCTCCGTATATATATCTGTATGTGCAGAGAGAGACGTCTCCGTGTATATATCTGTATGTGCAGAGAGAGACGTCTCCGTGTATATATCTGTATGTGCAGAGAGAGACGTCTCCGTATATATATCTGTATGTGCAGAGAGAGACGTCTCCGTGTATATATATCTGTATGTGCAGAGCGAGACGTCTCCGTATATATATCTGTATGTGCAGAGAGAGACGTCTCCGTGTATATATATCTGTATGTGCAGAGAGAGACGTCTCCGTATATATATATCTGTATGTGCAGAGAGAGACGTCTCCGTATATATATCTGTATGTGCAGAGAGAGACGTCTCCGTATATATATCTGTATGTGCAGAGAGAGACGTCTCCGTATATATATCTGTATGTGCAGAGAGACGTCTCCGTGTATAATATCTGTATGTGCAGAGCGAGACGTCTCCGTGTATATATCTGTATGTGCAGAGAGAGACGTCTCCGTGTATATATCTGTATGTGCAGAGAGACGTCTCCGTATATATATCTGTATGTGCAGAGAGAGACGTCTCCGTGTATATATATCTGTATGTGCAGAGAGAGACGTCTCCGTGTATATATCTGTATGTGCAGAGAGACGTCTCCGTGTATATATCTGTATGTGCAGAGAGAGACGTCTCCGTGTATATATATATATCTGTATGTGCAGAGAGAGACGTCTCCGTATATATATCTGTATGTGCAGAGAGCGACGTCTCCGTGTATATATCTGTATGTGCAGAGATAGACGTCTCCGTGTATATATCTGTATGTGCAGAGAGAGACGTCTCCGTGTATATATATCTGTATGTGCAGAGAGAGACGTCTCCGTGTATATATATCTGTATGTGCAGAGAGACGTCTCCGTATATATATCTGTATGTGCAGAGAGAGACGTCTCCGTATATTATATATATATATCTGTATGTGCAGAGAGAGACGTCTCCGTGTATATATATCTGTATGTGCAGAGAGAGACGTTTCCGTGTATATATATCTGTATGTGCAGAGAGAGACGTCTCCGTATATATATCTGTATGTGCAGAGAGAGACGTCTCCGTGTATATATATATCTGTATGTGCAGAGAGAGACGTCTCCGTATATATATATCTGTATGTGCAGAGAGACGTCTCCGTATATATATCTGTATGTGCAGAGAGACGTCTCCGTGTATATATCTGTATGTGCAGAGAGAGACGTCTCCGTGTATATATATCTGTATGTGCAGAGAGAGACGTCTCCGTGTATATATCTGTATGTGCAGAGAGAGACGTCTCCGTATATATATCTGTATGTGCAGAGAGAGACGTCTCCGTGTATATATATCTGTATGTGCAGAGAGACGTCTCCGTGTATATATATCTGTATGTGCAGAGAGAGACGTCTCCGTGTATATATCTGTATGTGCAGAGAGAGACGTCTCCGTGTATATATCTGTATGTGCAGAGAGAGACGTCTCCGTATATATCTCTGTATGTGCAGAGAGAGACGTCTCCGTATATATATCTGTATGTGCAGAGAGAGACGTCTCCGTATATATATCTGTATGTGCAGAGAGAGACGTCTCCGTGTATATATCTGTATGTGCAGAGAGAGACGTCTCCGTGTATATATATCTGTATGTGCAGAGATAGACGTCTCCGTGTATATATATCTGTATGTGCAGAGAGAGACGTCTCCGTGTATATATCTGTATGTGCAGAGAGAGACGTCTCCGTGTATATATATCTGTATGTGCAGAGAGACGTCTCCGTATATATATCTGTATGTGCAGAGAGACGTCTCCGTATATATATCTGTATGTGCAGAGAGAGACGTCTCCGTATATATATCTGTATGTGCAGAGAGACGTCTCCGTATATATATATATATCTGTATGTGCAGAGAGAGACGTCTCCGTGTATATATCTGTATGTGCAGAGAGAGACGTCTCCGTATATATATATCTGTATGTGCAGAGAGAGACGTCTCCGTGTATATATATCTGTATGTGCAGAGAGAGACGTCTCCGTGTATATCTGTATGTGCAGAGAGAGACGTCTCCGTATATATATCTGTATGTGCAGAGAGACGTCTCCGTGTATATATCTGTATGTGCAGAGAGAGACGTCTCCGTATATATATATCTGTATGTGCAGAGAGAGACGTCTCCGTGTATATATATCTGTATGTGCAGAGAGAGAGACGTCTCCGTGTATATATCTGTATGTGCAGAGAGAGACGTCTCCGTATATATCTGTATGTGCAGAGAGAGACGTCTCCGTATATATATCTGTATGTGCAGAGAGAGACGTCTCCGTGTATATATCTGTATGTGCAGAGAGACGTCTCCGTATATATATATATATATCTGTATGTGCAGAGAGAGACGTCTCAGTGTATATATATCTGTATGTGCAGAGAGAGACGTCTCCGTGTATATATATATCTGTATGTGCAGAGAGAGACGTCTCCGTATATATATATATCTGTATTTGCAGAGAGACGTCTCCGTATATATATATCTGTATGTGCAGAGAGACGTCTCCGTGTATATATCTGTATGTGCAGAGAGAGACGTCTCCGTGTATATATATATATCTGTATGTGCAGAGAGACGTCTCCGTGTATATATATATCTGTATGTGCAGAGAGAGACGTCTACGTGTATATATCTGT
>NW_027454328.1:25000-32500 GCF_040206685.1 Ascaphus truei
TTGATTATGCAGCTGGGGTCAGCTAATTAAGCAGCCCCTCTCAACTGAAACTTAACCTCGTCACTGCTGCACTGCAACCCTAAACATAGGTTTGCCAGGTATATGGCTGGTGACGTTCATTCACCCTGTCACACCCCCCCTGTGAGTACTCACTATCCTTACACCCCCTGTGAGTACTCACTATCCTTACCCACCTACTGTGAGTTCTCACTTTCGTTACCCCCCTGCTGTGAGTACTCTCTATCGTTACCTCCCCTGCAGTGAGTATTCACTATCCTTACCCCCCTGTGAGTGCTCACTATCCTTACCCCCCCCTGCTGTGATACTCACTATCGTTACCACCCCTGCTGTGAGTACACTCTATCGTTACCCTTCCCCCCTACAGTGAGTACTCTCTATCCTTACCTCCCCTGCAGTGAGGATTCACTATCCTTACCCCCCCTGTGAGTGCTCACTATCCTTACCCCCCTGTGAGTACTTACTATCCTTACCCCCCCTATGAGTACTCGCTATCCTTACCCCCCTGCAGTGAGTACTCACTATCCTTATCCCCCCTGTGAGTACTCAATATCCTTACCCCCCCTGTGAGTACTCGCTATCCTTGCCCCCCCTGTGAGTACTCACTATCCTTACCCCCCTGTGAGTACTCACTATCCTTACCCCCCCCCCCCCTGTGAGTGCTCACTATCCTTACCCCCCCCTGTGAGTACTCACTATCCTTACCCCCCTGTGAGTACTCACTATCCTTACCCCCCCCTGTGAGTACTCACTATCCTTACCCCCTGTGAGTACTCGCTATCCTTACCCCCCACCTGTGAGTACTCACTATCCTTACCCCCCCCTGTGAGTACTTGCTATCCTTACCCCCCCCCATGAGTACTCGCTTTCCTTACCCCCACTGTGAGTACTCACTATCCTTACCCCCCCTGTGAGTACTCGCTATCCTTACCCCCTACTGTGAGTACTCGCTATCCTTACCCCCCTACAGTGAGTACTCACTATCCTTACCCCCCTGCTGTGAGTACTCACTATCCTTACCCCCCCCTGCTGTGAGTACTCACCATCCATACCATCTGCTGTGAGTACTCACCATCCTTACCTCTCCTGCTGTGAGTACTCACTATACTTACCCTCCCCCTTCCTCTGAAACTCTATCCTTATGCCCCCTGCTGTGAGTACTCACTATCGTTACAAACCTTGCTGTGAGTTCTCGCTTTTTTTACCCCCCCCCCTCCCCCGCAGTGAGTACTCTATATCGTTGCCCCCTCCTGAAGTGAGTACTCGCTATCCTTACCCCCTGTGAGTACTCGCTTTCCTTACCCCCCTGTGAGTACTTGCTATCCTTACCCCCTACTGGGAGTACTCACTATCTTTACCCTCCCTGCTGTGAGTTCTCACTATCCTTACCCCCCTGCTGTGAGTACTCACTATCCTAGCCCTCCCCCTGCTGTGAGTACTCGCTATACTTACCCTCCCCCTTGCTCTGAGTTCTCTATCCTTACGCCCCCTACTGTGAGTACTCACTATCGTTACCACCCTTGCTGTGAGTTCTCGCTTTTTTTTACCCCCTCTGCAGTGACTACTCAATATCGTTCCCCCCTCCTGAAGTGAGTACTAGCTATCCTTACACCCTGCTGTGAGTACTCGCTATCCTTACCCCCCTGCTCTGAGTACTCACTATCCTTACTGTCACGGGAGACCAGTGCTTTTAACACAAAAATTACCCGGATCCTTTGAGCAAAATGTGAGATAAAATAAATTGTAATTTATTTACACAAGAAACACACACGGCTTTATATACAAAATAACACAAATAAATACTAACTGGGATGGGGCAAAACGAAATAAAATGTCCCCGGAACGAACTTTCCTTCGGGAATCCTTCGTTCTAATGAACTCTTGACGCGCGGTACAGTCCTTGTTACGATAGAATAGGTTGCTCCGCACGATGTGTCTCTCAGGTGAATCTACCTTCCCTGCTGACTGCACGGACTTTTAAAACCATTCAAAGCCTATCTGTACTGTGTGCAGCCAATCTCGGCGTGGGAACCAAATCTCCACCCTATGGCAGAGTGGCCCCCAGTTCCTGCAGCCGAGCAAGGGGCTTCCTGGTATGCCACGGGTCATGCGCTAACCTCACACCTGAGCCGCTTGGCATACCTGAGCAAGTTTATGCATGCCTCACTGGCCGGGGTGGCTGGCCATAGCTCTGGGGATCACTGTACTTGTGAACCCCGTGTTCCCGCTGCCCCGCCTGCATGAATGTAAATGCCCCTGCTCTCTATCATTTTAGTACACCAAAAGAGGGGGACTTTCATTCACTACTTTTTACAAGAGTTAATAACACATAAAACATAACTGCTTTACTGTTGGGACCCCAGCAGCATTCATACCAAATGTCACAGCGCGGGCAGCCGCCTAAGTTAGCTTCCTGCGTCTGCGCTGTGTAAAAAAGCGTCTGGCGGTTTTAAAACCCTTTTTTCGCTTTGCGGTTTGGCAGTGAAACAGTGTTGCGATACTAATTCCTATATTGCGACCGCACTTATACAATGTAGCTGGGTATAACGATGTGGTTGTGATACTCTGAGCTAATCTATAACTGTGACAGCACTTATACAATGTACACTTCACATTTACAGGCGTGCAGCCAGCAGTGGGCTGCAGAGCTGACACTTCACATTTACAGGCGTGCAGCCAGCAGTGGGCTGCAGAGCTGACACTTCACATTTACAGGCGTGCAGCCAGCAGTGGGCTGCAGAGCTGACACTTCACATTTACAGGCGTGCAGCCAGCAGTGGGCTGCAGAGCTGACACTTCACATTTACAGGCGTGCAGCCAGCAGTGGGCTGCAGAGCTGACACTTCACATTTACAGGCTTGCAGCCAGCAGTGGGCTGCAGAGCTGACACTTCACATTTACCCACTATGACTCAGGGGCACCCAGCCGGCATAATACCTTTTATTTACTGGCCTGGGTACCCCCTCACCGTCGCACTTACCCCCCCTGCTGTGAGTACTCACTATCCTTACCCCCCTGCTGTGAGTACTCACTATTGTTACCTCTCCCCCTGCTCTGTGTACTTACTATCGTTGCCTCTCCCCCTTCTGTGAGTACTTGGGATCCTTACCCCACCTGCTGTGAGTTCTCACCATCCTACCCCTCTACTGTGAGTACTCCCCATCCTTACCCCCCTCCTCTGTACTCTATCGTTACCCCCCTGCAGTGAGTACTCACTATCCTTACCCCTCTACTGTGAGTACTCCCCATCCTTACCCCCCTCCTCTGTACTCTATCGTTACCCCCCCTGCAGTGAGTACTCACTATCCTTACCCCTCTACTGTGAGTACTCCCCATCCTTACCCCCCTCCTCTGTACTCTATCCTTACCCCCGCTGCAGTTAGTACTCACTATCCTTACCCCTCTACTGTGAGTACACCCCATCCTTACCCCCCTCCTCTGTACTCTATCGTTACCCCCCCTGCAGTGAGTACTCACTATCCTTACCCCACCTGCTGTGAGTACTCACTATCCTTACCCCTCTACTGTGAGTACTCCCTATCCTTACCCCCCTCCTCTGTACTCTATCGTTACCCCCCCTGCAGTGAGTACTCACTATCCTCCCCCCTTCTGTGAGTACTCACTATCCTCCCCCTGCTGTGCTTACTCACCATCCTGACCTCCCCTACTGTGAGCACTCATAATACTTACCCCCCCCTGCTGTGAGTACTTGCTGTTCTTACCCCCCTGCAGTGAGTACTCACTATCATTACCTCTCCCCCTGCTATGAGCACTCTCAATATCGTTACCCTCCCCCAGCTGTGAGTACTCTCAATCCTCCCACCCCCTTCTGTGAGTACTTGGCATCCTTAAACCCCCTGCTGTGAGTACTCAACATCCTTGCCCCCCCCTGCTGTGAGTAGTCCGCATCCTTACCACACTGCTGTGAGTACTCGGCATCCTTGCCCCCCCCCCTTCTGTGAGTACTCACCCCCTGCTGTGCTTACCATCCTGACCTCCCCTACGGTGAGTACTCATAATAGTTACCCACCCCTGCTGTGAGTACTCGCTGTCCTTACCCCCCTGCAGTGAGTACTCGCTATCCTTACCCCCATGCTGTGAGTACTCGCTATCGTTACTCCCCCCTTGCAGAGATTACTCACTATCCTTACCCACCTGCTGTGAGTACTCATAATCCTTACCCCCCCCTGCTGTGAGTACTCCCTATACTTACCCCCCTGCTGTGAGTACTCGCTATCGTTACTCCTCCCCCCGCAGGGATTACTCACTATCCTTACCCTCTTGCTGTGAGTACTCACTATTGTTACCCCCCTTCTCTGACTACTCACTATCCTTACCCTCCTCTTGCTGTGAGTACTCACTACCCTTACCCCCTGCTGTGAGTACTCACAATCCTTACCCCCCATGCCCTGCTGATTGTACTCACTATTTTTACCCCCCCTTGCTGTGAGTACTCACCATTCTTACCCCTCATGCTGTGAGTACTCACCATCCTTACCCCCCTGCTGTGCGTACTTGCTATCCTTACCCCCCGCTGGGAGTACTCACTTTCGTTACCCCGGCTTCTTTGAGTATTCGCTATCCTTACCCCCCCCTATCCTTCAGAGCAGAGCGACTCGCTCCCTCTCACTCATTTACCCGATGCACCCGCCGGTCTCCTCTCTGCACAGTAACACTCACCCCGTTCTTCTCCCTACAGGTGCCCCAGGGGGTAAATAAGCGCCCCAGTCCCAGCGCTCCCCCTCCCACCCAGCTCAACAAGATCCAGTATGGCGGCGGCCCGCAGATCGGAAAGAGAGAGCGCCGGCATAGCTCGTCCCGATTCAGCCTGACCAAAAACAGGGAGCTGCACAAACTGCCCCCGCTCAAGGGTAAGAACTGCCCCCAGGACAGAGGATCGGACACAGCGGGGGGGGGGGTGTATGTGTCAGGACAGAGGATCAGACACAGCGGGGGGGGTGTATGTGTCAGGACAGAGGATCAGACACAGCAGGGGGGGGTGTATGTGTCAGGACAGAGGATCAGAGACAGCAGGGGGGGGGGGGGGTGTATGTGTCAGGACAGAGGATCAGACACCTCGGGGGGGGGGTGTATGTGTCAGGACAGAGGATCAGACACAGTGGGGGGGGTGTATGTGTCAGGACAGAGGATCAGACACAGCAGGGGGGGTGTATGTGTCAGGACAGAGGATCAGACACAGTGGGGGGGTGTATGTGTCAGGACAGAGGATCAGACACAGCAGGGGGGGGGGTGTCAGGACAGAGGATCAGACACAGCAGGGGGGGGGTGTCAGGACAGAGGATCAGACACAGCAGGGGGGGGGGTGTATGTGTCAGGACAGAGGATCAGACACAGCAGGGGGGGGTGTATGTGTCAGGACAGAGGATCAGAATCTGCCCCGAAGAGCTTACAATCTAAGAGGTATGGTGGGAGACTTACAGATACAGTAGGTGAGGGAATAAGTGCTGTGTATGGCAGAGGTTGGTCACAATGGGTGGTAGGAGTGACTGAGTGTGGGACAGTGACCATGAGTGCAGGCTGTTGGGGTGTTTGATTTGTGGGGCGAGTTTTAGGGTTAGTCAGTATTAAAATGAGAGGGTTAACCCAATATACAGGGGAAGAGATGGCAGGGAGGCGTGGGTGAGATCAGGTGTGTATGTCTGGGTTCAGGATTAGGGGAGATCCCCAGCAGCGGGAATGAGTAGATAGAGGGTGTGAATAGAGGATTTGTGGGGGTATTTTTTATTGAGGGGTAAAGCAGTTGTTGGGAGAGAGGTGTATAAATAATGGTGCAGTGGGGAGTGGGGAAGTTGGAGAGAATAGAGACATTCACAAAGGAGTGAGGAACAGTAAACAGAAAAAGCAATAGGGAGGGCACAGTGAGATACAGGGGGAGAGACTTCCCAGGTATTGGGGGATAGGGAGGGCATAGTGAGATACAGGGGGAGAGACTTCAAAGGTATTGGGGGATAGGGAGGGCATATCGAGATACAGGGGGAGAGCCTTCCCAGGTATTGGGGGATAGGGAGGGCATAGTGAGATACAGGGGGAGAGACTTCCCAGGTATTGGGGGATAGGAAGAGTACAAAGAATCACAGCTTTTGGAAAGTCACGTTCTCACAGCTGCAGAGTTGTTGTTGTTGTGCAGAGTCCCGATCATCCTCAAATCTTCCCGTCCAATTTTAACTCCCAAATTAACTCCCGGCACTTTCACTGTGACACTTAATGATGTTGCACATAGGTGTGTGACTCTCTCTCTCCCTCTGGCAGACTGTCTCCCAGGTGAGGTGTGTGACTCTCTCTCTCCCTCTGGCAGACTGTCTCCCAGGTGAGGTGTGTGACTCTCTCTCTCCCTCTGGCAGACTGTCTCCCAGGTGAGGTGTGTGACTCTCTCTCTCCCTCTGGCAGACTGTCTCCCAGGTGAGGAGCGGGACTCTCTCTCTCCCTCTGGCAGACTGTCTCCCAGGTGAGGTGTGTGACTCTCTCTCTCCCTCTGGCAGACTGTCTCCCAGGTGAGGTGTGTGACTCTCTCTCTCCCTCTGGCAGACTGTCTCCCAGGTGAGGTGTGTGACTCTCTCTCCCTCTGGCAGACTGTCTCCCAGGTGAGGTGTGTGACTCTCTCTCTCCCTCTGGCAGACTGTCTCCCAGGTGAGGTGTGTGACTCTCTCTCTCCCTCTGGCAGACTGTCTCCCAGGTGAGGTGTGTGACTCTCTCTCTCCCTCTGGCAGACTGTCTCCCAGGTGAGGAGCGGGACTCTCTCTCTCCCTCTGGCAGACTGTCTCCCAGGTGAGGTGTGTGACTCTCTCTCTCCCTCTGGCAGACTGTCTCCCAGGTGAGGAGCGGGACTCTCTCTCTCCCTCTGGCAGACTGTCTCCCAGGTGAGGTGTGTGACTCTCTTTCTCCCTCTGGCAGACTGTCTCCCAGGTGAGGTGTGTGACTCTCTCTCTCCCTCTGGCAGACTGTCTCCCAGGTGAGGTGTGTGACTCTCTCTCTCCCTCTGGCAGACTGTCTCCCAGGTGAGGTGTGTGACTCTCTCTCTCCCTCTGGCAGACTGTCTCCCAGGTGAGGTGTGTGACTCTCTCTCTCCCTCTGGCAGACTGTCTCCCAGGTGAGGTGTGTGACTCTCTCTCTCCCTCTGGCAGACTGTCTCCCAGGTGAGGTGTGTGACTCTCTCTCTCCCTCTGGCAGACTGTCTCCCAGGTGAGGTGTGTGACTCTCTCTCTCCCTCTGGCAGACTGTCTCCCAGGTGAGGAGCGGGACTCTCTCTCTCCCTCTGGCAGACTGTCTCCCAGGTGAGGTGTGTGACTCTCTCTCTCCCTCTGGCAGACTGTCTCCCAGGTGAGGAGCGGGACTCTCTCTCTCCCTCTGGCAGACTGTCTCCCAGGTGAGGTGTGTGACTCTCTCTCTCCCTCTGGCAGACTGTCTCCCAGGTGAGGTGTGTGACTCTCTCTCTCCCTCTGGCAGACTGTCTCCCAGGTGAGG
>NW_027454328.1:35000-40612 GCF_040206685.1 Ascaphus truei
CTGTATATCCCCAGAGGCTGTGCAGATGGTGAGACACTGTGTGTTCTATGTAACTGTGTGTGTATATATATGCATATACTATGTAACTGTGTGTGTATATATATGCATATACTATGTAACTGTGTGTGTATATATATGCATATACTATGTAACTGGTGTGTGTATATATATGCATATACTATGTAACTGTGTGTGTATATATATGCATATACTATGTAACTGTGTGTGTATATATATGCATATACTTGTAACTGTGGGTGTGTATATATATGCATATACTATTAACTGTGTGTATATATGCATATACTATGTAACTGTGTGTATATATATGCATATACTATGTAACTGTGTGTATATATATGCATATACTATGTAACTGTGTGTGTATATATATGCATATACTATGTAACTGTGTGTGTATATATGCTATACTATGAACTGTGTGTGTATATATATGCATATACTATGTAACTGTGTGTGTGTGTATATATATATGCATATACTATGTAACTGTGTGTGTATATATATATGCATATACTATGTAACTGTGTGTATATATATGATATACTATCGTAACTGTGTGTGTGTATATATGCATATACTCATGTAACTGTGCTGTGTATATATATGCATATACTATGTAACTGTGTGTGTATATATATGCCATATACTATGTAACTGTGTGGTGTGTATATATGCATATCTATGTAACTGTGTGTGTATATATATGCATATACTATGTAACTGTGTGTGTGTATATATGCATATACTATGTAACTGTGTGTGTATATACTATGCATACTATGTAACTGTGTGTGTAATATATATATGCATATACTATGTAACTGTGTGTGTATATAATGCATATACTATGTACTGTGGTGTGTGTATATATGCATATACTATGTAACTGTGTGTGTATATATATGCATATACTATGTAACTGTGTGTATATATATATGCATATACTATGTAACTGTGTGTGTATATATATGCATATACTATGTAACTGTGTGTGATATATATATGCATATACTATGTAACTGTGTGTGTAGTATATATGCATATACTATGTAACTGTGTGTGTATATATATGCATATACTATGTAACTGTGTGTGTATAAATGATGACTCAAACTGTGTATATATATCATGCATATACTAGTAATGGGTATATATGCATATACTATGTAACTGTGTGTGTATATATGCATATACTATTAACTGTGTGTTATATATGCATATACTATGTAACTGTGTGTGTATATATATGCATATACTATGTAACTGTGTGTGTATATATATGCATATACTATGTAACTGTGTGTGTATATATATGCATATACTATGTAACTGTGTGTGTTATATATATGCTTATACTATGTAACGTGTGTGTATATATTATGCATATACTATGTAACTGTGTGTGTATATATATGCATATACTATGTAACTGTTGTGTGTATAATATATGCATATACTATGTTAACTGTGTGTGTATATATATGCATATACTATGTAACTGTGTGTGTATATATATGCATATACTATGTAACTGTGTGTGTATATATATATGCATATACTATGTAACTGTGTGTGTGTATATATATGCATATACTATGTAACTGTGTGTGTGTATATATGCATATACTATGTAACTGTGTGTGTATATATATGCATATACTATGTAACTGTGTGTGTATATATATATGCATATACTATGTAACTGTGTGTGTATATATATGCATATACTATGTAACTGTGTGTGTATATATATATGCATATACTATGTAACTGTGTGTGTATATATATGCATATACTATGTAACTGTGTGTGTATATATATGCATATACTATGTAACTGTGTGTGTATATATATGCATATACTATGTAACTGTGTGTGTATATATATGCATATACTATGTAACTGTGTGTGTATATATATATGCATATACTATGTAACTGTGTGTGTATATATATGCATATACTATGTAACTGTGTGTGTATATATATGCATATACTATGTAACTGTGTGTGTATATATATGCATATACTATGTAACTGTGTGTGTATATATATATGCATATACTATGTAACTGTGTGTGTATATATATGCATATACTATGTAACTGTGTGTGTATATATATGCATATACTATGTAACTGTGTGTGTATATATATGCATATACTATGTAACTGTGTGTGTATATATATATGCATATACTATGTAACTGTGTGTGTAATATATATATGCATATACTATGTAACTGTGTGTGTATATATATGCATATACTATGTAACTGTGTGTGTATATGCTTACTATTAACTGTGTGGTATATATATGCATATACTATGTAACTGTGTGTGTATATATATGCATATACTATGTAACTGTGTGTGTGTGTGTATATATGCATATACTATGTAACTGTGTGTGTATATATATGCATATACTATGTAACTGTGTGTGTGTATATATGCATATACTATGTAACTGTGTGTGTATATATATGCATATACTATGTAACTGTGTGTGTATATATATATGCATATACTATGTAACTGTGTGTGTGTATATATGCATATACTATGTAACTGTGTGTGTATATATATGCATATACTATGTAACTGTGTGTGTATATATATGCATATACTATGTAACTGTGTGTGTGTATATATGCATATACTATGTAACTGTGTGTGTATATATATATGCATATACTATGTAACTGTGTGTGTATATATATGCATATACTATGTAACTGTGTGTGTATATATATGCATATACTATGTAACTGTGTGTGTATATATATATATGCATATACTATGTAACTGTGTGTGTATATATATGCATATACTATGTAACTGTGTGTGTGTATATATGCATATACTATGTAACTGTGTGTGTATATATATATGCATATACTATGTAACTGTGTGTGTATATATATATGCATATACTATGTAACTGTGTGTGTATATATATGCATATACTATGTAACTGTGTGTGTATATATATGCATATACTATGTAACTGTGTGTGTATATATATGCATATACTATGTAACTGTGTGTGTATATATATGCATATACTATGTAACTGTGTGTGTATATATATGCATATACTATGTAACTGTGTGTGTATATATATGCATATACTATGTAACTGTGTGTGTATATATATGCATATACTATGTAACTGTGTGTGTATATATATGCATATACTATGTAACTGTGTGTGTATATATATGCATATACTATGTAACTGTGTGTGTATATATGCATATACTATGTAACTGTGTGTGTGTATATATGCATATACTATGTAACTGTGTGTGTATATATATGCATATACTATGTAACTGTGTGTGTATATATATGCATTACTATGTAACTGTGTGTGTATATAATGCATATACTATGTAACTGTGTGTGTATATATATGCATATACTATGTAACTGTGTGTGTGTATATATGCATATACTATGTAACTGTGTGTGTATATATATGCATATACTATGTAACTGTGTGTGTATATATATGCATATACTATGTAACTGTGTGTGTATATATATGCATATACTATGTAACTGTGTGTGTATATATATGCATATACTATGTAACTGTGTGTGTATATATATGCATATACTATGTAACTGTGTGTGTATATATATGCATATACTATGTAACTGTGTGTGATATATATATGCATATACTATGTAACTGTGTGTGTATATATATGCATATACTATGTAACTGTGTGTATATATATGCATATACTATGTAACTGTGTGTGTATATATATGCATATACTATGTAACTGTGTGTATATATATGCATATACTATGTAACTGTGTGTTCATATATTACTATATATGCTATACTATGTAACTGTGTGTATATATATGCATATACTATGTAACTGTGTGTGTATATATATGCATATACTATGTAACTGTGTGTGTATATATATGCATATACTATGTAACTGTGTGTGTATATATATGCATATACTATGTAACTGTGTGTATATATATGCATATACTATGTAACTGTGTGTGTATATATATGCATATACTATGTAACTGTGTGTGTATATATATGCATATACTATGTAACTGTGTGTGTATATATATGCATATACTATGTAACTGTGTGTGTATATATATGCATATACTATGTAACTGTGTGTGTATATATAGCATATACTATGTACTGTGTGTGTATATATATGCATATACTATGTAACTGTGTGTATATATATGCATATACTATGTAACTGTGTGTGTATATATATATGCATATACTATGTAACTGTGTGTGTATATATATGCATATACTATGTAACTGTGTGTGTATATATATGCATATACTATGTAACTGTGTGTGTATATATATATGCATATACTATGTAACTGTGTGTGTATATATATGCATATACTATGTAACTGTGTGTGTATATATGCATAACTATGTAACTGTGTGTGTGTATATATATGCATATACTATGTAACTGTGTGTGTATATATATGCATATACTATGTAACTGTGTGTGTATATATATGCATATACTATGTAACTGTGTGTGTATATATATGCATATACTATGTAACTGTGTGTGTATATTATGCTATACTATGTAACTGTGTGTGTATATATGCATACTATGTACTGGTGTTATATGCATATACTATGTAACTGTGTGTGTATATATATGCATATACTATGTAACTGTGTGTGTATATATGCATATACTATGTAACTGTGGTGTATATATATGCATATACTATGTAACTGTGTGTGTATATATATGCATATACTATGTAACTGTGTGTGTATATATATGCATATACTATGTAACTGTGTGTGTATATATATGCATATACTATGTAACTGTGTGTGTATATATATGCATATACTATGTAACTGTGTGTGTATATATATGCATATACTATGTAACTGTGTGTGTATATATATGCATATACTATGTTACTGTGTGTGTATATATATGCATATACTATGTAACTGTGTGTGTATATATATGCATATACTATGTAACTGTGTGTGTATATATGCATATACTATGTAACTGTGTGTGTATATATATGCATATACTATGTAACTGTGGTGTGTATATATATGCATATACTATGTAACTGTGTGTGTATATATATGCATATACTAAGTAACTGTGTGTGTATATATATGCATATACTATGTAACTGTGTGTGTATATATATGCATATACTATGATAACTGTGTGTGTGTATATATATATGCATATAACTATGTAACTGTGTGTGTATATATATGCATATACTATGTAACTGTGTGTGTATATATATGCATATACTATGTAACTGTGTGTGTATATATATGCATATACTATGTAACTGTGTGTGTATATATATGCATATACTATGTAACTGTGTGTGTATATATATGCATATACTATGTAACTGTGTGTGTATATATATGCATATACTATGTAACTGTGGTGTTGTATATATATATGCATATACTATGTAACTGTGTGTGTATATATATATGCATATACTATGTAACTGTGTGTGTGTATATATATATGCATATACTATGTAACTGTGTGTGTGA
>NW_027454328.1:40812-86175 GCF_040206685.1 Ascaphus truei
AGAGAGACAGCCCCCGCGCAGAGAGAGAGAGAGAGAGACAGCCCCCGCGCAGAGAGAGAGAGAGACAGCCCCCGCGCAGAGAGAGAGAGAGACAGCCCCCGCGCAGAGAGAGAGAGAGACAGCTCCTGCGCAGAGAGAGAGAGACAGCCCCCGCACAGAGAGAGAGAGAGACAGCCCCCGCGCAGAGAGAGACAGCCCCCGCGCAGAGAGAGAGAGAGACAGCCCCCACGCAGAGAGAGAGAGAGACAGCCCCCGCGCAGAGAGAGAGAGACAGCCCCCGCGCAGAGAGAGAGAGAGACAGCCCCCGCGCAGAGAGAGAGAGACAGCCCCCGCGCAGAGAGAGAGAGACAGCCCCCGCGCAGAGAGAGAGAGAGAGACAGCCCACGCGCAGAGAGAGACAGCCCCCGCGCGGAGAGAGAGACAGCCCCCGCGCGGAGAGAGACAGCCCCCGCACAGAGAGAGAGAGACAGCCCCCGCACAGAGAGAGAGAGACAGCCCCCGCGCAGAGAGAGAGACAGCCCCCGCGCAGAGAGAGAGAGAGACAGCCCCGCGCAGAGAGAGAGAGAGACAGCCCCCGCGCAGAGAGAGACAGCCCCCGCACAGAGAGAGAGAGAGACAGCCCCCGCACAAAGAGAGAGAGACAGCCCCCGCGCACAGAGAGAGAGACGGCCCCCGCGCAGAGAGAGACAGCCCCCGCGCAGAGAGAGAGACAGCCCCCGCGCAGAGAGAGAGACAGCCCCCGCGCAGAGAGAGAGACAGCCCCCGCGCAGAGAGAGAGACAGCCCCCGCGCAGAGAGAGAGACAGCCCCCGCGCAGAGAGGGACAGCCCCCGCGCAGAGAGAGACAGCCCCCGCGCAGAGAGAGACAGCCCCCGCGCAGAGAGAGAGAGACAGCTCCCGCGCAGAGAGAGAGACAGCTCCCGCGCAGAGAGAGAGACAGCCCCCGCGCAGAGAGAGAGACAGCCCCCGCGCAGAGAGAGAGACAGCCCCCGCGCAGAGAGAGAGAGACAGCCCCCGCGCAGAGAGAGAGAGACAGCCCCCGCGCAGAGAGAGAGACAGCCCCCGCGCAGAGAGAGAGACAGCCCCCGCGCAGAGAGAGAGAGACAGCCCCCGCGCAGAGAGAGAGAGACAGCCCCCGCGCAGAGAGACAGCCCCTGCGCAGAGAGAGAGAGACAGCCCCCGCGCAGAGAGAGACAGCCCACGCGCAGAGAGAGAGAGACAGCCCCCGTGCAGAGAGAGACAGCCCCCGCGCAGAGAGACAGCCCCCGCGCAGAGAGAGAGAAACAGCCCCCGCGCAGAGAGAGAGAGACAGCCCCCACGCAGAGAGAGAGAGACAGCCCCCACGCAGAGAGAGAGAGACAGCCCCCACGCAGAGAGAGAGAGAGCCCCCGAGCAGAGAGAGAGACAGCCCCCGCGCAGAGAGAGAGAGAGACAGCCCCCGCCCAGAGAGAGAGACAGCCCCCACGCAGAGAGAGAGAGACAGCCCCCACGCAGAGAGAGAGAGAGCCCCCGAGCAGAGAGAGAGAGAGACAGCCCCGCGCAGAGAGAGAGACAGCCCCCGCGCAGAGAGAGAGAGACAGCCCCGCGCAGAGATAGAGACAGCCCCCGCGCAGAGAGAGAGACAGCCCCCGCGCAGAGAGAGAGACAGCCCCCGCGCAGAGAGAGATAGACAGCCCCCGCGCAGAGAGAGAGAGACAGCCCCCGCGCAGAGAGAGAGAGACAGCCCCCGCGCAGAGAGAGAGAGACAGCCCCCGCGCAGAGAGAGAGACAGCCCCCGCGCAGAGAGAGAGACAGCCCCCGCGCAGAGAGAGAGAGACAGACCCCGCGCAGAGAGAGAGAGAGACAGCCCCCGCCCAGAGAGAGAGACAGCCCCCGCGCAGAGAGAGAGAGAGACAGCCCCCGCGCAGAGAGAGAGAGAAACAGCCCCCGCGCAGAGAGAGAGAGAGACAGCCCCCGCGCAGAGAGAGAGACAGCCCCCACGCAGAGAGAGAGACAGCCCCCACGCAGAGAGAGAGAGAGCCCCCGAGCAGAGAGAGAGAGACAGCCCCCGCGCAGAGAGAGAGACCGCCCCCGCGCAGAGAGAGAGAGACAGCCCCCGTGCAGAGAGAGAGAGAGACAGCCCCCGTGCAGAGAGACAGCCCCCGCGCAGAGAGGGAGAGAGACAGCCCCCGCGCAGAGAGGGAGAGAGACAGCCCCCGTGCAGAGAGAGAGAGACAGCCCCCGCGCAGAGAGAGAGACAGCCCCCGCGCAGAGAGAGAGACAGCCCCCGCGCAGAGAGAGACAGCCCCCGCGCAGAGAGAGAGACAGCCCCGCGCAGAGAGAGAGAGACAGCCCCCGCGCAGAGAGAGAGAGAGACAGCCCCCGCGCAGAGAGAGACAGCCCCCGCGCATAGAGAGACAGCCCCCGCGCAGAGAGAGAGAGAGAGAGACAGCCCCCGCGCAGAGAGAAAGAGAGACAGCCCCCGCGCAGAGAGAAAGAGAGACAGCCCCCGCGCAGAGAGAAAGAGAGACAGCCCCCGCGCAGAGAGAAAGAGAGACAGCCCCCGCGCAGAGAGAAAGAGAGACAGCCCCCGCGCAGAGAGAAAGAGAGACAGCCCCCGCGCAGAGAGAAAGAGAGACAGCCCCCGCGCAGAGAGAGACAGCCCCCGCGCAGAGAGAGAGACAGCCCCCGCGCAGAGAGAGAGACAGCCCCCGCGCAGAGAGAGAGACAGCCCCCGCGCAGAGAGACAGCCCCCGCGCAGAGAGAGACAGCCCCCGCGCAGAGAGACAGCCCCTGCGCAGAGAGACAGCCCCCGCGCAGAGAGACAGCCCCTGCGCAGAGAGAGAGAGACAGCCCCCGCGCAGAGAGAGCGCAATGCAGAGAGAGAGAGAGAGCGCGCGATGCAGAGAGAGCGAAAGACACAGAGATCAGAGAGAGATACCTGCAGGTGGGGCCAGGCAGCCTCCAGCGTCGGCTCATCTTCCTCCGGATCAAACTCTGCACCACTCGGGTTTGAGGAGGGAGGGAGCGCGCGAAACAGGTTCACTGAGAACTGAGAGACAGGCACGTCAGAGAGACGCGCAGGGGAGAGACGCGCGCAGGGGAGGAGGGAGTGCGCGAAACAGGTTCACCGAGAACTGAGACACAGACACGTGGGAGAGACGCGTCAGAGGCCCGGAGGGGGTGAGACACGCCAGAGACACGCGTGCAGGGGGGGAGACACGCCAGAGACACGCGTGCAGGGGGGGAGACACGCCAGAGACACGCGTGCAGGGGGGAGAGATCCTTTCATAAGTTGCTTCAATCTATACTCATCCACGACTGTTGCAGGAATGATTTTCTTTGAGAGCAATTCCCACAAAGAAGGTTGTAGGCGTCGGACAAACGTGGACGGCTCTTCACCCTCCTTCTGCCGGAAAGCACGAAACTGAGCCAGAAGTTCATCTTCATCATCCTCTGCACTATAGACCTGATTGAGGAATTTGACTAACTGTTGGGCGGTGGGTTCCCCCGGGGTCTCGCATTCTCACAATATGGGCGGCTGGAGGCTGTAGGCATTCAACTATCTGTTGCCTCTTCACAGCTTCGGAACAAGACCACTCCTTGAGCACTTGCAGGGTATGTTCTCTCAAAGTCCCAAACTCTTCTTCCCGGACGGGGGCGATATCCCGGAGAACGCTTTTAGCTTGCGGTAGTTGTGTGACTGCGAGGACTGCGCTAGACCGTCCACCAGCTGCTGTATGGCTTCCCCAAAGTCCGAGACTCTGGTCGCCCGGCGACTACGCCAGTCAGACCAGCAGCTGTGGACTTATTCTGGACTAACTTCGTTCCTTCTGGGGCTATCGGAGGGGTATGGGGTTTCAGCCCCCAAAAAGGTACCTCAGGTGCTGGTGCAGGACTGAAAACCTCCACTGGTATTGGTAGGTCTGGGTATATTAACGGGCAACAAGTGGGTAGGGCTTCCGGAAAATGCAGGGCTCGAGGGCCCTCATCTTCACTCAATTCTTTGCCAGCAGTACCTATGACTATGCTCCATCGGTAGGATCCCACTTTCGGCCTAAGGGCCGGGCTCCAGCTAAGCCAGGAAACCGCCTTAGGCCGGTCTAGACTTGATGTGGGGGTGTGGCGGGCGGGATGTCCCCCATCGACCACCCACTGACGGACCTCTTGTTTGGAGGGTACGAACATGGTTCCCTAAATTTGGTACTGCTATCTTGGGCACCCCAGGTCTGAATCTTAGCAGCGCCTCCAAATGTAGCCCCCTTTCCCTATGCCTAAGGGAACTACGTGGGCAACTACGCGTGCTGCTGTACCTGTCTGCTCACAGGAGGCCTAAGCCTCCGTTTCTGGGAGCCTGGGGTGAGCTTTGTCTCCTTGCGTGCAACGCCTCCACCTATGAGGGAGCCCAGCGTTGGCGGGATAACCCCTCACAGGAACCAATAACCACACAATGTACTAATCTTTACTGATTACTAACACAGATAACACACAATATCAGGTACCAACAGCATAATGCAATGACCCCAAACACGGAGTGGTTCTTCCAAAGTACTGAGGGTGCCGTGGCACCAATAACCCCTGGTGTCCGTTCCAGCAATCCCAGCCAAATGTGAGGTAGCGCTACCCCTGGTAAATGTTGGTGCACGTTGGGCATCTGCCTGGGTACTCCAGTACCCAGGTGCTGCTTGGCGCAGTGTGCTGGGCCTCCGACACAATTCCCCTCTCTCCTAATGGGTCCCGATCCCCCTCGTGGGGTGAGCTCCAGCAGGAGTGTCTCACACAAGTGTTCTGGCGTACTGCGGCCTGGTGTCAGGAATCGGCGTTCTCCGCGCTCCCCACACAGAGCACCCCCTCCCCGCAGGGAGCCCCTGCACACACAAAACAAGCCTGCCTTACCGGCCTCCACGGCTCCTCGCCCTGCCGCCGTCGCGGCATCACTCCCCTCTGCGATTCCTCTACTCAGCGCCGGGCGCGCCCACGCACACACGCACGCCAGCCCCAGACGTTATGTGCATGCATTCCCAGCTTACAGAGCACACGCCTAACAGAGCACTTTTAACCACTGCTCCTGCAGTGAGGCGTCGCCCCCAAGCATCACACAGTCCCATGCAAATCAATGACTACACTCAGCTGGGCTGTAACACCTCCCTCCTATCAGGGAGGACTCCTTGCAGTCCTCCAGGCCTGCCCCTTTTCCCATTGGCCTGCCCAGCCTTATTATGCCTGTGCTTCCCATCACTCGTCGCTCGACATAGTTCTGTATGGAAGCATTTGACTATTCTCTCAGTGACTCCTCAGGTATTGACGCGGATTGGACGACTACCCCCTCTGGCTCTCGACTTTGGCTCTACTTGGACTTCGTGACTTCTGGCATCCCTGACCTTGGCAACGGCAATAACTACTCCTTCTCTACTACCGGTACTGGCAAGTATTGTCTTCCCTACTATACCTGGCCTGGCAACACTAACACCACACTCCGGACGCGCTCCCTTTGCTGCGGGTGCGTGTATCCCTACGTCCCACCTCAGCACAGGGGACGGGTCTGGTCTGCGGGCAGCACCGGCGTAACACCTGGTCCCAGGTCGCAGATCGTCACCCGCCACCGGCGCAACAATACTAATAAGGGAAGAGTCCCTTTCTGGGGCCTTCCCTGCAATGCGGCCCTTGAGGTGTCTCAGGGCCTAACTGGGGCCTAGGGGCACCCTGGACGCATCCGTCCTCTCTGCCGGCTCCTGCTAGACTGACTTCACGGGCTCTCCGCCCACGGAGGATATCCTGTTTCACCTGCTGCCAGAGTCCCATTGGTTGGGACAGTCCCATGTGGTATTTCCCTCCCACCTGAGGATTCTGGGACATGTAGTCCCGCTGCTGTATATGTGGAGCCCTTCTAAGATGGCCGCCGCTCTCCTGACACTGCGTATGCTCGCGTAACATCATGGCCGCCCCCACACTCCCAATCTCGCGGAGCTCCGGGCGAATAGCCGGGCAGATCCCTGCACAGGAGGCAGGGGACGTGGCTACACAGTATACACACAGTTACATAGTATATGCATATATATACACACACACAGTTACATAGTATATGCATATATATACACACACAGTTACATAGTATATGCATATATATACACACACAGTTACATAGTATATGCATATATATACACACACAGTTACATAGTATATGCATATATATACACACACACAGTTACATAGTATATGCATATATATACACACACACAGTTACATAGTATATGCATATATATACACACACAGTTACATAGTATATGCATATATATACACACACAGTTACATAGTATATGCATATATATACACACACAGTTACATAGTATATGCATATATATACACACACAGTTACATAGTATATGCATATATATACACACACAGTTACATAGTATATGCATATATATACACACACAGTTACATAGTATATGCATATATATACACACACAGTTACATAGTATATGCATATATATATACACACAGTTACATAGTATATGCATATATATACACACACAGTTACATAGTATATGCATATATATATACACACAGTTATATAGTATATGCATATATATATACACACACAGTTACATAGTATATGCATATATATACACACACAGTTACATAGTATATGCATATATATACACACACACAGTTACATAGTATATGCATATATATACACACACAGTTACATAGTATATGCATATATATACACACACAGTTACATAGTATATGCATATATATACACACACAGTTACATAGTATATGCATATATATACACACACACAGTTACATAGTATATGCATATATATACACACACAGTTACATAGTATATGCATATATATATACACACACAGTTACATAGTATATGCATATATATACACACACACAGTTACATAGTATATGCATATATATACACACACACAGTTACATAGTATATGCATATATATACACACACAGTTACATAGTATATGCATATATATACACACACAGTTACATAGTATATGCATATATATACACACACAGTTACATAGTATATGCATATATATACACACACACAGTTACATAGTATATGCATATATATACACACCACAGTTACATAGTATATGCATATATATACACACCAGTACAGTATATGCATATATATACACACACAGTTACATAGTATATGCATATATATACACACACAGTTACATAGTAATATGCATATATATACACACACAGTTACATAGTATATGCATATATATATACACACACAGTTAACATAGTATATGCATATAATATATACACACACAGTTACATAGTATATGCATATATACACACACACAGTTACATAGTATATGCATATATATATACACACACAGTTACATAGTAATATGCATAATATACACACACAGTTACATAGTATATGCATATATATACACACAGTTACATAGTATATGCATATATATAACACACACAGTTACATAGTATATGCATATATATACACACACAGTTACATAGTATATGCATATATATACACACACAGTTACATAGTATATGCATATATATACACACACAGTTACATAGTATTATGCATATATATATATACACACACAGTTACATAGTATATGCTTATATATATACACACACAGTTACATAGTATATGCATATATATACACACACAGTTACATAGTATAATGCATATATATACACACAACAGTTACATAGTATATGCATATATATACACACACAGTTACATAGTATATGCATATATATACACACACAGTTACATAGTATATGCATATATATACACACACAGTTACATAGTATATGCATATATATACACACACAGTTACATAGTATATGCATAATATATACACACACAGTTACATAGTATATGCATATATATACACACACAGTTACATAGTATATGCATATATATACACACACAGTTACATAGTATATGCATATATATACACACACAGTTACATAGTATATGCATATATATACACACACAGTTACATAGTATATGCATATATATATACACACAGTTACATAGTATATGCATATATATACACACACAGTTACATAGTATATGCATATATATACACACAGTTTACATAGTATATGCATATATATACACACACAGTTACATAGTATATGCATATATATACACACACAGTTACATAGTATATGCATATATATACACACACAGTTTACATAGTATATGCATATATATATACACACAACAGTTACATAGTATATGCATATATATACACACACAGTTACATAGTATATGCATATATATACACACACAGTTACATAGTATATGCAATATATATACACACACAGTTACATAGTATATGCATATATATACACACACAGTTACATAGTATATGCATATATATATACACACACAGTTACATAGTATATGCATATATATACACACACAGTTACATAGTATATGCATATATATACACACACAGTTACATAGTATATGCATATATATACACACACAGTTACATAGTATATGCATATATATACACACACAGTTACATAGTATATGCATATATATACACACACAGTTACATAGTATATGCATATATATACACACACAGTTACATAGTATATGCATATATATACACACAGTTACATAGTATATGCATATATATACACACACAGTTACATAGTATATGCATATATATACACACACAGTTACATAGTATATGCATATATATACACACACAGTTACATAGTATATGCATATATATACACACAGTTACATAGTATATGCATATATATACACACACAGTTACATAGTATATGCATATATATACACACACAGTTACATAGTATATGCATATATATACACACACAGTTACATAGTATATGCATATATATACACACAGTTACATAGTATATGCATATATATACACACACAGTTACATAGTATATGCATATATATTACACACACAGTTACATAGTATATGCATATATATACACACACAGTTACATAGTATATGCATATATATACACACACAGTTACATAGTATATGCATATATATACACACACAGTTACATAGTATATGCATATATATACCACACACAGTTACATAGTATATGCATATATATATACACACACAGTTACATAGTATATGCATATATATACACACACAGTTACATAGTATATGCATATATATACACACACAGTTACATAGTATATGCATATATATACACACACAGTTACATAGTATATGCATATATACACACACACAGTTACATAGTATATGCATATATATACACACACAGTTACATAGTATATGCATATATATACACACACAGTTACATAGTATATGCATATATATACACACACAGTTACATAGTATATGCATATATATACACACACAGTTACATAGTATATGCATATATACACACACACAGTTACATAGTATATGCATATATATACACACACAGTTACATAGTATATGCATATATATACACACACAGTTACATAGTATATGCATATATATACACACACAGTTACATAGTATATGCATATATATACACACACAGTTACATAGTATATGCATATATATACACACACAGTTACATAGTATATGCATATATATACACACACAGTTACATAGTATATGCATATATATACACACACAGTTACATAGTATATGCATATATATATACACACACAGTTACATAGTATATGCATATATATATACACACACAGTTACATAGTATATGCATATATACACACACACAGTTACATAGTATATGCATATATATACACACACAGTTACATAGTATATGCATATATATATACACACACAGTTACATAGTATATGCATATATATACACACACAGTTACATAGTATATGCATATATATACACACACAGTTACATAGTATATGCATATATATATACACACACAGTTACATAGTATATGCATATATTACACACACACAGTTACATAGTATATGCATATATATACACACACAGTTACATAGTATATGCATATATATACACACACAGTTACATAGTATATGCATATATATACACACACAGTTACATAGTATATGCATATATATATACACACACAGTTACATAGTATATGCATATATATACACACACAGTTACATAGTATATGCATATATATACACACACAGTTACATAGTATATGCATATATATACACACACAGTTACATAGTATATGCATATATATACACACACAGTTACATAGTATATGCATATATATACACACACAGTTACATAGTATATGCATATATATACACACACAGTTACATAGTATATGCATATATATACACACACAGTTACATAGTATATGCATATATATACACACACAGTTACATAGTATATGCATATATATACACACACAGTTACATAGTATATGCATATATATACACACACACAGTTACATAGTATATGCATATATATACACACACAGTTACATAGTATATGCATATATATATACACACACAGTTACATAGTATATGCATATATATACACACACACAGTTACATAGTATATGCATATATATACACACACAGTTACATAGTATATGCATATATATACACACACAGTTAAATAGTATATGCATATATATACACACACAGTTACATAGTATATGCATATATATACACACACAGTTACATAGTATATGCATATATATACACACACAGTTACATAGTATATGCATATATATACACACACAGTTACATAGTATATGCATATATATACACACACACAGTTACATAGTATATGCATATATATACACACACAGTTACATAGTATATGCATATATATATACACACACAGTTACATAGTATATGCATATATATACACACACAGTTACATAGTATATGCATATATATACACACACAGTTACATAGTATATGCATATATATACACACACAGTTACATAGTATATGCATATATATACACACACAGTTACATAGTATATGCATATATATATACACACACAGTTACATAGTATATGCATATATATACACACACAGTTACATAGTATATGCATATATACACACACACAGTTACATAGTATATGCATATATACACACACACAGTTACATAGTATATGCATATATATATACACACACAGTTACATAGTATATGCATATATATACACACACAGTTACATAGTATATGCATATATATACACACACAGTTACATAGTATATGCATATATATACACACACAGTTACATAGTATATGCATATATATATACACACAGTTACATAGTATATGCATATATATACACACACAGTTACATAGTATATGCATATATACACACACACAGTTACATAGTATATGCATATATACACACACACAGTTACATAGTATATGCATATATATATACACACACAGTTACATAGTATATGCATATATATACACACACAGTTACATAGTATATGCATATATAAACACACACAGTTACATAGTATATGCATATATATACACACACAGTTACATAGTATATGCATATATACACACACACACAGTTACATAGTATATGCATATATATACACACACAGTTACATAGTATATGCATATATATACACACACAGTTACATAGTATATGCATATATACACACACACAGTTACATAGTATATGCATATATATACACACACAGTTACATAGTATATGCATATATATATACACACACAGTTACATAGTATATGCATATATATATACACACACACACAGTTACATAGTATATGCATATATATACACACACAGTTACATAGTATATGCATATATATACACACACAGTTACATAGTATATGCATATATATACACACACAGTTACATAGTATATGCATATATATACACACACAGTTACATAGTATATGCATATATATACACACACAGTTACATAGTATATGCATATATATACACACAGTTACATAGTATATGCATATATATACACACACACAGTTACATAGTATATGCATATATATACACACACAGTTACATAGTATATGCATATATATACACACACAGTTACATAGTATATGCATATATATACACACACAGTTACATAGTATATGCATATATATACACACACAGTTACATAGTATATGCATATATATACACACACAGTTACATAGTATATGCATATATGCACACACAGTTACATAGTATATGCATATATATACACACACAGTTACATAGTATATGCATATATGCACACACAGTTACATAGTATATGCATATATGCACACACAGTTACATAGTATATGCATATATGCACACACAGTTACATAGAACACACAGTGTCTCACCATCTGCACAGCCTCTGGGGATATACAGAGTGAGAGAGTGAGTGAGTGAGTGTGAGTGTGAGTATATATATATACACACACACACAGTTACATAGAACACACAGTGTCTCACCATCTGCACAGCCTCTGGGGATATACAGAGTGAGAGAGTGAGTGAGTGAGTGTGAGTATATATATATACACACACACAGTTACATAGAACACAGTGTCTCACCATCTGCACAGCCTCTGGGGATATACAGAGTGAGAGAGTGAGTGAGTGAGTGTGAGTGTGAGTATATATATATACACACACACAGTTACATAGAACACAGTGTCTCACCATCTGCACAGCCTCTGGGGATATACAGAGTGAGAGAGTGAGTGAGTGAGTGTGAGTATATATATATACACACACACAGTTACATAGAACACAGTGTCTCACCATCTGCACAGCCTCTGGGGATATACAGAGTGAGAGAGTGAGTGAGTGTGTGTGTGTATATATATATATATTACTTGTGAGCACATTCACATGTCTTAAGACAGATCTGCAACCCCGCCTTTCACCATTATCACCTAGCATACAGCGCTTCCACTGCAGCAAGGGATTCTGGGAAATGACATGCAAATCAGCACACAGCTTTTGTCTCAAGTCCACATTACATGGAAATCCCTTAAGCCAATGCATGCTGCTTTAAACATAGGAAAAAACTTCTCTACGGAGAGAGAAAATCGGCAGGCACTGCTGGACAAAGATGAAAGGCTGGTCCGTGGTGATGCAAAAAATATATATTTATTGAATCATGGACAAAAATCAGGGGATAGAAGCCCCTGCAGGGAGGTTTATTCTTCAGGCGGCTTGCAGAAGCGGGGCGCGCCAACCCGGACGGGGTCAAGAGAAGGAGGGATTTACCACTTTCCTTACGGAGCTGCCCCAGGTGTATTGGCCATCTACGCGGGACCACATCAGCAGGGGTCTGGCGCCCATTCGAGAGACCCTCACCAGTCATCCCTGTTTGACTCATCATTGATCGCTAGGAAACTTCCCTCAATGGGTTTATTTGCTAGATTCAGCTTCGGATTGTTTACACTTTATCAATCTCACTCCTAAGTGTCCGGAAGCTTTTGGGCAAAATATTGATGTTTCTGATTGATGTTATTGATCACTGATTCTGGGACTTTGTTACTCTGCAGCACATGTCAACTTTTGGGGGAGCTCACCCCAATCCAAACACTAGCTTTTAAACATAGCCTGGGATGAGATGCAAAGCCAATAAACGCACTCACAGAGACTGGTTCGACCCTGTGGGATATAGGTTATATATATATATATACACACACGCGCACGCGCCCGCACACACGCGCGCACGCACACACACGCACGCACACACACGCACGCACACGCACGCACGCACACACACGCACACACACGCACACACACGCGCGCACGCACACACACACACGCACGCACACGCACGCACAGTGTCTCACCATCTGCACAGCCTCCGGGTATATGCAGTCGGTCACGACGTCTCGGTTGTGTGTGATGTATTCCACCATCTCGCTCAGCCCGGCTCTCTTCACCTCCTTGTACTTCAGATCACTGAGCGGGTCGGACATAAAGTCAAACAGCACACAGCACTGTCTGATCTTCTGTACGAAGAGAGAGTCCCGCTCCTCACCTGGGAGACAGTCTGCCAGAGGGAGAGAGAGAGTCACACACCTCACCTGGGAGACAGTCTGCCAGAGGGAGAGAGAGAGTCACACACCTCACCTGGGAGACAGTCTGCCAGAGGGAGAGAGAGAGTCCCGCTCCTCACCTGGGAGACAGTCTGCCAGAGGGAGAGAGAGAGTCACACACCTCACCTGGGAGACAGTCTGCCAGAGGGAGAGAGAGAGTCCCGCTCCTCACCTGGGAGACAGTCTGCCAGAGGGAGAGAGTGTCACACACCTATGTGCAACATCATTAAGTGTCACAGTGAAAGTGCCGGGAGTTAATTTGGGAGTTAAAATTGGAGGGGAAGATTTGAGGATGATCGGGACTCTGCACAACAACAACAACTCTGCAGCTGTGAGAATGTAACTTTCCAAAAGCTGTGATTCTTTGTTCTCTTCCTATCCCCCAATACCTGGGAATCTCTCCCCCTGTATCTCACTATGCCCTCCCTATCCTCCATGCCTGGACTCTCTCTCCCCCTGTATCTCACTATGCCCTCCCTATCCTCCATGCCTGGACTCTCTCTCCTCCTGCATCTCACTATGCCCTCCCTATCCTCCATGCCTGGACTCTCTCTCCCCCTGTATCTCACTATGCCCTCCCTATCCTCCATGCCTGGACTCTCTCTCCTCCTGCATCTCACTATGCCCTCCCTATCCTCCATGCCTGGACTCTCTCTCCCCCTGTATCTCACTATGCCCTCCCTATCCTCCATGCCTGGACTCTCTCTCCTCCTGCATCTCACTATGCCCTCCCTATCCTCCATGCCTGGACTCTCTCTCCTCCTGTACCTCACTATGCCCTCCCTCCTGCATCTCACTATGCCCTCCCTATCCTCCATGCCTGGACTCTCTCTCCTCCTGTACCTCACTATGCCCTCCCTCCTGCATCTAACTATGCCCTCCCTATCCTCCATGCCTGGACTCTCTCTCCTCCTATATCTCACTATGCCCTCCCTATTGCTTTTTCTGTTTACGGTTTCCTCACTCCTTTGTGAATGTCTCTGTTCTCTCCAACTTCCCCACTCCCCACTGCACCATTATTTATACACCTCTCTCCCAACAACTGCTTTACCCCTCAATAAAAAATACCCCCACAAATCCTCTATTCACACCCTCTATCTACTCCTTCCTGCTGCTGGGGATCTCCCCTGAACCCAGACATACACACCTGATCCCACCCACGCCTCTCTGCCATCTCATCCCCTGTAAAGTGTGTTAACCCTCTCATTTTAATACTGACTAACCCTAAAACTCGCCCCACAAATCAAGCACCCCAACAGCCTGCACTCATGGTTACTGTCCCACACTCAGCCACTCCTACCACGCATTGTGACCAAGCTCTGCCATCTATAGCACTTACTCCCTCACCTACTGTATCTGTAAGTCTCCCACCATACCTCTTAGATTGTAAGCTCTTCGGGGCAGTGTCTGATCCTCTGTCCTGACACATACACCCCCCCTGCTGTGTCTGATCCTCTGTCCTGACACATACACCCCCCCCGCTGTGTCTGATCCTCTGTCCTGACACATACACCCCCCCGCTGTGTCTGATCCTCTGTCCTGACACATACACCCCCCCCCCTGCTGTGTCTGATCCTCTGTCCTGACACCCCACCCCTGCTGTGTCTGATCCTCTGTCCTGACACATACACCCCCCCCCCTGCTGAGTCTGATCCTCTGTCCTGACACATACACCGCCCCCCCTGCTGTGTCTGATCCACTGTCCTGACACCCCCCCCCCTGCTGTGTCTGATCCTCTGTCCTGACACATACACCCCCCCCCCTGTGTCTGATCCTCTGTCCTGAGACATACACCCCCCCCTGCTGTGTCTGATCCTCTGTCCTGACACATACACCCCCCCACTGTGTCTGATCCTCTGTCCTGACACATACACCCCCCCCCCCTGTGTCTGATCCTCTGTCCTGACACATACACCCCCCACTGTGTCTGATCCTCTGTCCTGACACATACACCCCCCCCGCTGTGTCTGATCCTCTGTCCTGACACATACACCCCCCCCCGCTGTGTCTGATCCTCTGTCCTGACACATACACCCCCCCCTGCTGTGTCTGATCCTCTGTCCTGACACATACATCCCCCCCCCGCTGTGTCTGATCCTCTGTCCTGACACATACACCCCCCCACTGTGTCTGATCCTCTGTCCTGGCACATACACCCCCCCTGCTGTGTCTGATCCTCTGTCCTGACACATACACCCCCCCACTGTGTCTGATCCTCTGTCCTGACACATACACCCCCCCTGCTGTGTCTGATCCTCTGTCCTGACACATACACCCCCCACTGTGTCTGATCATCTGTCCTGACACATACACCCCCCTGCTGTGTCTGATCCTCTGTCCTGACACATACACCCAGCCCCCGCTGTGTCTGATCCTCTGTCCTGACACATACACCCCCCCCCCACTGTGTCTGATCCTCTGTCCTGACACATACACCCCCCCCACTGTGTCTGATCCTCTGTCCTGACACATACACCCCCCCCCTGCTGTGTCTGATCCTCTGTCCTGACCCCCCCCCCTGCTGTGTCTGATCCTCTGTCCTGACACCCCCCCCTGCTGTGTCTGATCCTCTGTCCTGACACATACACCCCCCCCTGCTGTGTCTGATCCTCTGTCCTGACACATACACCCCCCCCTGCTGTGTCTGATCCTCTGTCCTGACACATACACCCCCCCCTGCTGTGTCTGATCCTCTGTCCTGACACATACACCCCCCCGCTGTGTCTGATCCTCTGTCCTGACACATACACCCCCCCCTGCTGTGTCTGATCCTCTGTCCTGACACATACACCCCCCCCTGCTGTGTCCGATCCTCTGTCCTGACACATACACCCCCCCCCTGCTGTGTCTGATCCTCTGTCCTGACACATACACCCCCCCCCTGCTGTATCCGATCCTCTGTCCTGACACATACACCCCCCCCTACAGTGTCTGATCCTCTGTCCTGACACATACACCCCCCCTGCTGTGTCTAATTCTCTGTCCTGACACATACACCCCCCTGGTGTGTCTGATCCTCTGTCCTGACACATACCCCCCCCCCCCGTTGTGTCTGATCCTCTGTCCTGACACATACACCCCCTGCTGTGTCCGATCCTCTGTCCTGACACATACACCCCCCCCTGCTGTGTCTGATCCTCTGTCCTGACACATACCCCCCCCCACTGTGTCTGATCCTCTGTCCTGACACATACACCCCCCCCTGCTGTGTCTAATTCTCTGTCCTGACACATACCCCCCCCCCGTTGTGTCTGATCCTCTGTCCTGACACATACACCCCCCCTGCTGTGTCCGATCCTCTGTCCTGACACATACACCCCCCCCTGCTGTGTCTGATCCTCTGTCCTGACACATACACCCCCCCCCTGCTGTATCCGATCCTCTGTCCTGACACATACACGACCCCCACTGTGTCTGATCCTCTGTCCTGACACATACACCCCCCCACTCTGTCTGATTCTCTGTCCTGACACATACACCCCCCCCTTCTGTGTCTGATCCTCTGTCCTGACACATACACCCCCCCACTGTGTCTGATCCTCTGTCCTGACACATACACCCCCCCCCTGCTGTGTCTGATCCTCTGTCCTGACACCCCATCCCTGCTGTGTCTGATCCTCTGTCCTGACACATACACCGCCCCCCCTGCTGTGTCTGATCCTCTGTCCTGACACCCCCCCCCTGTTGTGTCTGATCCTCTGTCCTGACACATACACCCCCCCACTGTGTCTGATCCTCTGTCCTGAGACATACACCCCCCCCTGCTGTGTCTGATCCTCTGTCCTGACACATACACCCCCCCACTGTGTCTGATCCTCTGTCCTGACAGATACACCCCCCCCCCACTGTGTCTGATCCTCTGTCCTGACACATACACCCCCCCGCTGTGTCTGATCCTCTGTCCTGACACATACACCCCCCCCCCGCTGTGTCTGATCCTCTGTCCTGACACATACACCCCCCCCCTGCTGTGTCTGATCCTCTGTCCTGACACATACATCCCCCCCGCTGTGTCTGATCCTCTGTCCTGACACATACACCCCCCCACTGTGTCTGATCCTCTGTCCTGACACATACACCCCCCCTGCTGTGTCTGATCCTCTGTCCTGACACATACACCCCCCCACTGTGTCTGATCCTCTGTCCTGACACATACACCCCCCCACTGTGTCTGATCCTCTGTCCTGACACATACACCCCCCCCGCTGTGTCTGATCCTCTGTCCTGACCCCCCCCCTGCTGTGTCTGATCCTCTGTCCTGACACATACACCCCCCACTGTGTCTGATCCTCTGTCCTGACACATACACCCCCCCCCTGCTGTGTCTGATCCTCTGTCCTGACACATACACCCCCCCCCCGCTGTGTCTGATCCTCTGTCCTGACACATACACCCCCCCCCCACTGTGTCTGATCCTCTGTCCTGACACATACACCCCCCCCCCCACTGTGTCTGATCCTCTGTCCTGACACATACACCCCCCCCTGCTGTGTCTGATCCTCTGTCCTGACCCCCCCCCCTGCTGTGTCTGATCCTCTGTCCTGACACATACACCCCCCCCCCCCCTGCTGTGTCTGATCCTCTGTCCTGACACATACACCCCCCCCCCCTGCTGTGTCGGATCCTCTGTCCTGACCCCCCCCCCCCTGCTGTGTCTGATCCTCTGTCCTGACACTTACACCCCCCCCCTGCTGTGTCTGATCCTCTGTCTTGACACATACACCCCCCCCCTGCTGTGTCTGATCCTCTGTCCTGACACATACACCCCCCCCCTGCTGTGTCTGATCCTCTGTCCTGACACATACACCCCCCCCCCTGCTGTGTCTGATCCTGTCCTGACACATACACCCCCCCCTGCTGTGTCTGATCCTCTGTCCTGACACATACACCCCCCCCTGCTGTGTCTGATCCTCTGTCCTGACACATACACCCCCCCCTGCTGTGTCTGATCCTCTGTCCTGACACATACACCCCCCCCACTGTGTCTGATCCTCTGTCCTGACACATACACCCCCCCCGCTGTGTCTGATCCTCTGTCCTGACACATACACCCCCCCCTGCTGTGTCTGATCCTCTGTCCTGACACATACAACCCCCCCTGCTGTGTCCGATCCTCTGTCCTGACACATACACCCCCCCCCTGCTGTGTCTGATCCTCTGTCCTGACACATACACCCCCCCCTGCTGTATCCGATCCTCTGTCCTGACACATACACCCCCCCCCCCCCCCACTGTGTCTGATCCTCTGTCCTGACACATACACCCCCCCTGCTGTGTCTAATTCTCTGTCCTGACACATACACCCAACCCCCGCTGTGTCTGATCCTCTGTCCTGACACATACACCCCCCCCCCCACTGTGTCTGATCCTCTGTCCTGACACATACACCCCCCCCCACTGTGTCTGATCCTCTGTCCTGACACATACACCCCCCCCTGCTGTGTCTGATCCTCTGTCCTGACCCCCCCCCCTGCTGTGTCTGATCCTCTGTCCTGACACATACACCCACCCCACTGTGTCTGATCCTCTGTCCTGACACATACACCCCCCCCTGCTGTGTCTGATCTTCTGTCCTGACACATACACCCCCCCCTGCTGTGTCTGATCCTCTGTCCTGACACATACACCCCCCCACTGTGTCTGATCCTCTGTCCTGACACATACACCCCCCCGCTGTGTCTGATCCTCTGTCCTGACACATACACCCCCCCCTGCTGTGTCTGATCCTCTGTCCTGACACATACACCCCCCCCTGCTGTGTCCGATCCTCTGTCCTGACACATACACCCCCCCCTGCTGTGTCTGATCCTCTGTCCTGACACATACACCCCCCCCTGCTGTATCCGATCCTCTGTCCTGACACATACACCCCCCCCCCCCCCACTGTGTCTGATCCTCTGTCCTGACACATACACCCCCCCTGCTGTGTCTAATTCTCTGTCCTGACACATACACCCCCCTGCTGTGTCCGATCCTCTGTCCTGACACATACACCCCCCCCCTGCTGTGTCTGATCCTCTGTCCTGACACATACCCCCCCCCCGTTGTGTCTGATTCTCTGTCCTGACACATACACCCCCCTGCTGTGTCCGATCCTCTGTCCTGACACGTACACCCCCCCCTGCTGTGTCTGATCCTCTGTCCTGACACATACCCCCCCCACTGTGTCTGATCCTCTGTCCTGACACATACACCCCCCCCTGCTGTGTCTAATTCTCTGTCCTGACACATACCCCCCCCCCCCCCCGTTGTGTCTGATCCTCTGTCCTGACACATACACCCCCCTGCTGTGTCCGATCCTCTGTCCTGACACATACACCCCACCTGCTGTGTCTGATCCTCTGTCCTGACACATACACCCCCCCACTGTGTCTGATCCTCTGTCCTGACACATACACCCCCCCCTGCTGTGTCTGATCCTCTGTCCTGACACCCCACCCCTGCTGTGTCTGATCCTCTGTCCTGACACATACACCGCCCCCCCTGCTGTGTCTGATCCTCTGTCCTGACACCCCCCCCCTGCTGTGTCTGATCCTCTGTCCTGACACATACACCCCCCCGTGTCTGATCCTCTGTCCTGAGACATACACCCCCCCCTGCTGTGTCTGATCCTCTGTCCTGACATACACCCCCCCACTGTGTCTGATCCTCTGTCCTGACACATACACCCCCCCACTGTGTCTGATCCTCTGTCCTGACACATACACCCCCCGCTGTGTCTGATCCTCTGTCCTGAGACATACACCCCCCCGCTGTGTCTGATCCTCTGTCCTGACACATACACCCCCCTGCTGTGTCTGATCCTCTGTCCTGACACATACACCCCCCCTGCTGTGTCTGATCCTCTGTCCTGACACATACATCCCCCCCCGCTGTGTCTGATCCTCTGTCCTGACACATACACCCCCCCACTGTGTCTGATCCTCTGTCCTGACACATACACCCCCCCTGCTGTGTCTGATCCTCTGTCCTGACACATACACCCCCCCACTGTGTCTGATCCTCTGTCCTGACACATACACCCCCCCACTGTGTCTGATCCTCTGTCCTGACACATACACCCCCCCGCTGTGTCTGATCCTCTGTCCTGACCCCCCCCTGCTGTGTCTGATCCTCTGTCCTGACACATACACCCCCCACTGTGTCTGATCCTCTGTCCTGACACATACACCCCCCCCCCCTGCTGTGTCTGATCCTCTGTCCTGACACATACACACCCCCCCCCCCCCGCTGTGTCTGATCCTCTGTCCTGACACATACACCCCCCCCCCCACTGTGTCTGATCCTCTGTCCTGACACATACACCCCCCCCCACTGTGTCTGATCCTCTGTCCTGACACATACACCCCCCCCCACTGTGTCTGATCCTCTGTCCTGACACATAAACCCCCCCCTGCTGTGTCTGATCCTCTGTCCTGATCCCCCCCCCTGCTGTGTCTGATCCTCTGTCCTGACACCCCCCCCTGCTGTGTCTGATCCTCTGTCCTGACACATACACCCCCCCCCTGCTGTGTCTGATCCTCTGTCCTGACACATACACCCCCCCCCCCTGCTGTGTCGGATCCTCTGTCCTGACCCCCCCCCCCTGCTGTGTCTGATCCTCTGTCCTGACACATACACCCCCCCCCCTGCTGTGTCTGATCCTCTGTCCTGACACATACACCCCCCCCCTGCTGTGTCTGATCCTCTGTCCTGACACATACACCCCCCCCCCTGCTGTGTCGGATCCTCTGTCCTGACACATACACCCCCCCCCCCTGCTGTGTCGGATCCTCTGTCCTGACCCCCCCCCCTGCTGTGTCGGATCCTCTGTCCTGACCCCCCCCCCTGCTGTGTCTGATCCTCTGTCCTGACACATACACCCCCCCCCTGCTGTGTCTGATCCTCTGTCCTGACACATACACCCCCCCCCCGCTGTGTCTGATCCTCTGTCCTGACACATACACCCCCCCGCTGTGTCTGATCCTCTGTCCTGACACATACACCCCCCCCTGCTGTGTCTGATCCTCTGTCCTGACACATACACCCCCCCACTGTGTCTGATCCTCTGTCCTGACACATACACCCCCCCTGCTGTGTCTGATCCTCTGTCCTGACACATACACCCCCCCACTGTGTCTGATCCTCTGTCCTGACACATACACCCCCCCACTGTGTCTGATCCTCTGTCCTGACACATACACCCCCCCGCTGTGTCTGATCCTCTGTCCTGACCCCCCCCTGCTGTGTCTGATCCTCTGTCCTGACACATACACCCCCCACCGTGTCTGATCCTCTGTCCTGACACATACACACCCCCCCTGCTGTGTCTGATCCTCTGTCCTGACACATACACCCCCCACTGTGTCTGATCCTCTGTCCTGACACATACACCCCCCCCCGCTGTGTCTGATCCTCTGTCCTGACACATACACCCCCCCCCCCACTGTGTCTGATCCTCTGTCCTGACACATACACCCCCCCCTGCTGTGTCTGATCCTCTGTCCTGACCCCCCCCCCCTGCTGTGTCTGATCCTCTGTCCTGACACCCCCCCCCCCTGCTGTGTCTGATCCTCTGTCCTGACACATACACCCCTCCCCCTGCTGTGTCTGATCCTCTGTCCTGACACATACACCCCCCCCCTGCTGTGTCGGATCCTCTGTCCTGACCCCCCCCCCTGCTGTGTCTGATCCTCTGTCCTGACACATACACCCCCCCTGCTGTGTCTGATCCTCTGTCCTGACACATACACCCCCCCCCCTGCTGTGTCTGATCCTCTGTCCTGACACATACACCCCCCCCCTGCTGTGTCTGATCCTCTGTCCTGACACATACACCCCCCCCCCTGCTGTGTCGGATCCTCTGTCCTGACACATACACCCCCCCCCCCCCCTGCTGTGTCGGATCCTCTGTCCTGACCCCCCCCCCCCTGCTGTGTCTGATCCTCTGTCCTGACACATACACCCCCCCCCCTTCTGTGTCTGATCCTCTGTCCTGACACATACACCCCCCCCCCTGCTGTGTCTGATCCTCTGTCCTGACACATACACCCCCCCCGCTGTGTCTGATCCTCTGTCCTGACACATACATCCCCCCCCCGCTGTGTCTGATCCTCTGTCCTGACACATACACCCCCCCCCACTGTGTCTGATCCTCTGTCCTGACACATACACCCCCCCCCGCTGTGTCTGATCCTCTGTCCTGACACATACACCCCCCCCCCCGCTGTGTCTGATCCTCTGTCCTGACCCCCCCCCTGCTGTGTCTGATACTCTGTCCTGACACATACACCCCCCCCCCTGCTGTGTCTGATCCTCTGTCCTGACACCCCCCCTGCTGTGTCTGATCCTCTGTCCTGACACATACACCCCCCCCCCCACTGTGTCTGATCCTCTGTCCTGACACATACACCCCCCCTGCTGTCTGATCCTCTGTCCTGACACATACACCCCCCCGCTGTGTCTGATCCTCTGTCCTGACACATACACCCCCCTGCTGTGTCTGATCCTCTGTCCTGACACATACACCCCCCCACTGTGTCTGATCCTCTGTCCTGACACATACACCCCCCCCTGCTGTGTCTGATCCTCTGTCCTGACACATACACCGCCCCCCCCCCACTGTGTCTGATCCTCTGTCCTGACACATACACCCCCCCACTGTGTCTGATCCTCTGTCCTGACACATACACCCCCCCCTGCTGTGTCTGATCCTCTGTCCTGACACATACACCCCCCCTGCTGTGTCTGATACTCTGTCCTGACACATACACCCCCCCACTGTGTCTGATCCTCTGTCCTGACACATACACCCCCCCCCTGCTGTGTCTGATCCTCTGTCCTGACACATACACCCCCCCCCCCCACTGTGTCTGATCCTCTGTCCTGACACATACACCCCCCCCCGCTGTGTCTGATCCTCTGTCCTGACACATACACCCCCCCCTGCTGTGTCTGATCCTCTGTCCTGACACATACCCCCCCCCCTGCTGTGTCTGATCCTCTGTCCTGACACATACACCCCCCCCACTGTGTCTGATCCTCTGTCCTGACACATAAACCCCCCCTGCTGTGTCTGATCCTCTGTCCTGACCCCCCCCCCTGCTGTGTCTGATCCTCTGTCCTGACACCCCCCCCTGCTGTGTCTGATCCTCTGTCCTGACACATACACCCCCCCCCTACTGTGTCTGATCCTCTGTCCTGACACATACACCCCCCCCCCTGCTGTGTCGGATCCTCTGTCCTGACCCCCCCCCCTGCTGTGTCTGATCCTCTGTCCTGACACATACACCCCCCCCCCTGCTGTGTCTGATCCTCTGTCCTGACACATACACCCCCCCCCTGCTGTGTCTGATCCTCTGTCCTGACACATACACCCCCCCCCCTGCTGTGTCGGATCCTCTGTCCTGACACATACACCCCCCCCCCCCTGCTGTGTCGGATCCTCTGTCCTGACCCACCCCCCTGCTGTGTCTGATCCTCTGTCCTGACACATACACCCCCCCCCCTGCTGTGTCTGATCCTCTGTCCTGACACATACACCCCCCCCCTGCTGTGTCTGATCCTCTGTCCTGACACATACACCCCCCCCCCGCTGTGTCTGATCCTCTGTCCTGACACATACATCCCCCCCCCGCTGTGTCTGATCCTCTGTCCTGACACATACACCCCCCCCACTGTGTCTGATCCTCTGTCCTGACACATACACACCCCCCCCGCTGTGTCTGATCCTCTGTCCTGACACATACACCCCCCCCCCACTGTGTCTGATCCTCTGTCCTGACACATACACCCCCCCTGCTGTGTCTGATCCTCTGTCCTGACCCCCCTCCTGCTGTGTCTGATCCTCTGTCCTGACACCCCCCCCTGCTGTGTCTGATCCTCTGTCCTGACACATACACCCCCCCCCCACTGTGTCTGATCCTCTGTCCTGACACATACACCCCCCCTGCTGTCTGATCCTCTGTCCTGACACATACACCCCCCTGCTGTGTCTGATCCTCTGTCCTGACACATACACCCCCCCACTGTGTCTGATCCTCTGTCCTGACATACACCCCCCCCTGCTGTGTCTGATCCTCTGTCCTGACATATACACCGCCCCCCCACTGTGTCTGATCCTCTGTCCTGACACATACACCCCACCCACTGTGTCTGATCCTCTGTCCTGACACATACACCCCCCCCCGCTGTGTCTGATCCTCTGTCCTGACACATACATCCCCCCCGCTGTGTCTGATCCTCTGTCCTGACACATACACCCCCCCCACTGTGTCTGATCCTCTGTCCTGACACATACACCCCCCCTGCTGTGTCTGATCCTCTGTCCTGACCCCCCCCTGCTGTGTCTGATACTCTGTCCTGACACATACACCCCCCCCCTGCTGTGTCTGATCCTCTGTCCTGACACCCCCCCCTGCTGTGTCTGATCCTCTGTCCTGACACATACACCCCCCCCCACTGTGTCTGATCCTCTGTCCTGACACATACACCTCCCCTGCTGTGTCTGATCCTCTGTCCTGACCCCCCCTGCTGTGTCTGATACTCTGTCCTGACACATACACCCCCCCCTGCTGTGTCTGATCCTCTGTCCTGACACCCCCCCCTGCTGTGTCTGATCCTCTGTCCTGACACATACACCCCCCCCACTGTGTCTGATCCTCTGTCCTGACACATACACCCACCTGCTGTGTCTGATCCTCTGTCCTGACACATACATCCCCCCCCCCGCTGTGTCTGATCCTCTGTCCTGACACATACACCCCCCCCCGCTGTGTCTGATCCTCTGTCCTGACACATACACCCCCCCCTGCTGTGTCTGATCCTCTGTCCTGACACATACACCCCCCCACTGTGTCTGATCCTCTGTCCTGACACATACACCCCCCCTGCTGTGTCTGATCCTCTGTCCTGACACATACACCCCCCACTGTGTCTGATCCTCTGTCCTGACACATACACCCCCCCACTGTGTCTGATCCTCTGTCCTGACACATACACCCCCCGCTGTGTCTGATCCTCTGTCCTGACCCCCCCCTGCTGTGTCTGATCCTCTGTCCTGACACATACACCCCCCACTGTGTCTGATCCTCTGTCCTGACACATACACCCCCCCCTGCTGTGTCTGATCCTCTGTCCTGACACATACACCCCCCACTGTGTCTGATCCTCTGTCCTGACACATACACCCCCCCCCCGCTGTGTCTGATCCTCTGTCCTGACACATACACCCCCCCCCCCACTGTGTCTGATCCTCTGTCCTGACACATACACCCCCCCCTGCTGTGTCTGATCCTCTGTCCTGACCCCCCCCCCTGCTGTGTCTGATCCTCTGTCCTGACACCCCCCCCCTGCTGTGTCTGATCCTCTGTCCTGACACATACACCCCTCCCCCTGCTGTGTCTGATCCTCTGTCCTGACACATACACCCCCCCCCTGCTGTGTCGGATCCTCTGTCCTGACCCCCCCCCTGCTGTGTCTGATCCTCTGTCCTGACACATACACCCCCCCTGCTGTGTCTGATCCTCTGTCCTGACACATACACCCCCCCCCCTGCTGTGTCTGATCCTCTGTCCTGACACATACACCCCCCCCCTGCTGTGTCTGATCCTCTGTCCTGACACATACACCCCCCCCCCTGCTGTGTCGGATCCTCTGTCCTGACACATACACCCCCCCCCCCTGCTGTGTCGGATCCTCTGTCCTGACCCCCCCCCCCCCTGCTGTGTCTGATCCTCTGTCCTGACACATACACCCCCCCCCCTTCTGTGTCTGATCCTCTGTCCTGACACATACACCCCCCCCCCCTGCTGTGTCTGATCCTCTGTCCTGACACATACACCCCCCCCGCTGTGTCTGATCCTCTGTCCTGACACATACATCCCCCCCCCGCTGTGTCTGATCCTCTGTCCTGACACATACACCCCCCCCACTGTGTCTGATCCTCTGTCCTGACACATACACCCCCCCCCCCGCTGTGTCTGATCCTCTGTCCTGACACATACACCCCCCCCCCGCTGTGTCTGATCCTCTGTCCTGACCCCCCCCCTGCTGTGTCTGATACTCTGTCCTGACACATACACCCCCCCCCCCTGCTGTGTCTGATCCTCTGTCCTGACACCCCCCCTGCTGTGTCTGATCCTCTGTCCTGACACATACACCCCCCCCCACTGTGTCTGATCCTCTGTCCTGACACATACACCCCCCCTGCTGTCTGATCCTCTGTCCTGACACATACACCCCCCCGCTGTGTCTGATCCTCTGTCCTGACACATACACCCCCCTGCTGTGTCTGATCCTCTGTCCTGACACATACACCCCCCCACTGTGTCTGATCCTCTGTCCTGACACATACACCCCCCCCTGCTGTGTCTGATCCTCTGTCCTGACACATACACCGCCCCCCCCCACTGTGTCTGATCCTCTGTCCTGACACATACACCCCCCCCACTGTGTCTGATCCTCTGTCCTGACACATACACCCCCCCCTGCTGTGTCTGATCCTTTGTCCTGACACATACACCCCCCCTGCTGTGTCTGATACTCTGTCCTGACACATACACCCCCCCCACTGTGTCTGATCCTCTGTCCTGACACATACACCCCCCCCCTGCTGTGTCTGATCCTCTGTCCTGACACATACACCCCCCCCCCCCCCACTGTGTCTGATCCTCTGTCCTGACACATACACCCCCCCCCCGCTGTGTCTGATCCTCTGTCCTGACACATACACCCCCCCCTGCTGTGTCTGATCCTCTGTCCTGACACATACCCCCCCCCCTGCTGTGTCTGATCCTCTGTCCTGACACATACACCCCCCCCACTGTGTCTGATCCTCTGTCCTGACACATACACCCCCCCCACTGTGTCTGATCCTATGTCCTGACACATACACCCCCCCCTGCTGTGTCTGATCCTCTGTCCTGACCCCCCCCTGCTGTGTCTGATCCTCTGTCCTGACACCCCCCCCCTGCTGTGTCTGATCCTCTGTCCTGACACATACATCCCCCCCTGCTGTGTCTGATCCTCTGTCCTGACACATACATCCCCCCCTGCTGTGTCTGATCCTCTGTCCTGACACATACACCCCCCCCCCTGCTGTGTCTGATCCTCTGTCCTGACACATACACCCCCACGCTGTGTCTGATCCTCTGTCCTGACACATACATCCCCCCCCGCTGTGTCTGATCCTCTGTCCTGACACATACACCCCCCTGCTGTGTCTGATCCTCTGTCCTGACCCCCCCCTGCTGTCTGATCCTCTGTCCTGACACATACACCCCCCCCAGCTGTGTCTGATCCTCTGTCCTGACACATACACCCCCCCCCCGCTGTGTCTGATCCTCTGTCCTGACACCCCCCCCCCCCGCTGTGTCTGATCCTCTGTCCTGACACATACACCCCCCCCGCTGTGTCTGATCCTCTATCCTGACACCACCCCCCCGCTGTGTCTGATCCTCTGTCCTGACACCCCCCCCCTGCTGTGTCTGATCCTCTGTCCTGACACATACACCCCTCCCCCTGCTGTGTCTGATCCTCTGTCCTGACACATACACCCCCCCCCTGCTGTGTCGGATCCTCTGTCCTGACCCCCCCCCTGCTGTGTCTGATCCTCTGTCCTGACACATACACCCCCCCTGCTGTGTCTGATCCTCTGTCCTGACACATACACCCCCCCCCCCTGCTGTGTCTGATCCTCTGTCCTGACACATACACCCCCCCCCTGCTGTGTCTGATCCTCTGTCCTGACACATACACCCCCCCCCCTGCTGTGTTGGATCCTCTGTCCTGACACATACACCCCCCCCCCCTGCTGTGTCGGATCCTCTGTCCTGACCCCCCCCCCCTGCTGTGTCTGATCCTCTGTCCTGACACATACACCCCCCCCCCTTCTGTGTCTGATCCTCTGTCCTGACACATACACCCCCCCCCTGCTGTGTCTGATCCTCTGTCCTGACACATACACCCCCCCCGCTGTGTCTGATCCTCTGTCCTGACACATACATCCCCCCCCCGCTGTGTCTGATCCTCTGTCCTGACACATACACCCCCCCCACTGTGTCTGATCCTCTGTCCTGACACATACACCCCCCCCCCCGCTGTGTCTGATCCTCTGTCCTGACACATACACCCCCCCCCCCGCTGTGTCTGATCCTCTGTCCTGACCCCCCCCCTGCTGTGTCTGATACTCTGTCCTGACACATACACCCCCCCCCCCCTGCTGTGTCTGATCCTCTGTCCTGACACCCCCCCTGCTGTGTCTGATCCTCTGTCCTGACACATACACCCCCCCCCCACTGTGTCTGATCCTCTGTCCTGACACATACACCCCCCCTGCTGTCTGATCCTCTGTCCTGACACATACACCCCCCCGCTGTGTCTGATCCTCTGTCCTGACACATACACCCCCCTGCTGTGTCTGATCCTCTGTCCTGACACATACACCCCCCCACTGTGTCTGATCCTCTGTCCTGACACATACACCCCCCCCTGCTGTGTCTGATCCTCTGTCCTGACACATACACCGCCCCCCCCCACTGTGTCTGATCCTCTGTCCTGACACATACACCCCCCCCACTGTGTCTGATCCTCTGTCCTGACACATACACCCCCCCCTGCTGTCTGATCCTTTGTCCTGACACATACACCCCCCCTGCTGTGTCTGATACTCTGTCCTGACACATACACCCCCCCACTGTGTCTGATCCTCTGTCCTGACACATACACCCCCCCCTGCTGTGTCTGATCCTCTGTCCTGACACATACACCCCCCCCCCCCCACTGTGTCTGATCCTCTGTCCTGACACATACACCCCCCCCCGCTGTGTCTGATCCTCTGTCCTGACACATACACCCCCCCCTGCTGTGTCTGATCCTCTGTCCTGACACATACCCCCCCCCCTGCTGTGTCTGATCCTCTGTCCTGACACATACACCCCCCCCACTGTGTCTGATCCTCTGTCCTGACACATACACCCCCCCCCACTGTGTCTGATCCTATGTCCTGACACATACACCCCCCCCTGCTGTGTCTGATCCTCTGTCCTGACCCCCCCCTGCTGTGTCTGATCCTCTGTCCTGACACCCCCCCCCTGCTGTGTCTGATCCTCTGTCCTGACACATACACCCCCCTGCTGTGTCTGATCCTCTGTCCTGACCCCCCCCTGCTGTGTCTGATCCTCTGTCCTGACACATACCCCCCCCCCTGCTGTGTCTGATCCTCTGTCCTGACACATACACCCCCCCCACTGTGTCTGATCCTCTGTCCTGACACATACACCCCCCCCACTGTGTCTGATCCTATGTCCTGACACATACACCCCCCCCTGCTGTGTCTGATCCTCTGTCCTGACCCCCCCCTGCTGTGTCTGATCCTCTGTCCTGACACCCCCCCCCTGCTGTGTCTGATCCTCTGTCCTGACACATACACCCCCACGCTGTGTCTGATCCTCTGTCCTGACACATACATCCCCCCCCGCTGTGTCTGATCCTCTGTCCTGACACATACACCCCCCTGCTGTGTCTGATCCTCTGTCCTGACCCCCCCCTGCTGTCTGATCCTCTGTCCTGACACATACACCCCCCCCAGCTGTGTCTGATCCTCTGTCCTGACACATACACCCCCCCCCCGCTGTGTCTGATCCTCTGTCCTGACACCCCCCCCCCCGCTGTGTCTGATCCTCTGTCCTGACACATACACCCCCACGCTGTGTCTGATCCTCTGTCCTGACACATACATCCCCCCCCGCTGTGTCTGATCCTCTGTCCTGACACATACACCCCCCTGCTGTGTCTGATCCTCTGTCCTGACCCCCCCCTGCTGTCTGATCCTCTGTCCTGACACATACACCCCCCCCAGCTGTGTCTGATCCTCTGTCCTGACACATACACCCCCCCCCCGCTGTGTCTGATCCTCTGTCCTGACACCCCCCCCCCCCGCTGTGTCTGATCCTCTGTCCTGACACATACACCCCCCCCGCTGTGTCTGATCCTCTATCCTGACACCACCCCCCCGCTGTGTCTGATCCTCTGTCCTGACACCCCCCCCCTGCTGTGTCTGATCCTCTGTCCTGACACATACACCCCTCCCCCTGCTGTGTCTGATCCTCTGTCCTGACACATACACCCCCCCCCCTGCTGTGTCGGATCCTCTGTCCTGACCCCCCCCCTGCTGTGTCTGATCCTCTGTCCTGACACATACACCCCCCCTGCTGTGTCTGATCCTCTGTCCTGACACATACACCCCCCCCCCCCTGCTGTGTCTGATCCTCTGTCCTGACACATACACCCCCCCCCTGCTGTGTCTGATCCTCTGTCCTGACACATACACCCCCCCCCCTGCTGTGTCGGATCCTCTGTCCTGACACATACACCCCCCCCCCCTGCTGTGTCGGATCCTCTGTCCTGACCCCCCCCCCCCCTGCTGTGTCTGATCCTCTGTCCTGACACATACACCCCCCCCCCTTCTGTGTCTGATCCTCTGTCCTGACACATACACCCCCCCCCCTGCTGTGTCTGATCCTCTGTCCTGACACATACACCCCCCCCGCTGTGTCTGATCCTCTGTCCTGACACATACATCCCCCCCCCGCTGTGTCTGATCCTCTGTCCTGACACATACACCCCCCCCACTGTGTCTGATCCTCTGTCCTGACACATACACCCCCCCCCCCCGCTGTGTCTGATCCTCTGTCCTGACACATACACCCCCCCCCCCGCTGTGTCTGATCCTCTGTCCTGACCCCCCCCCTGCTGTGTCTGATACTCTGTCCTGACACATACACCCCCCCCCCCCTGCTGTGTCTGATCCTCTGTCCTGACACCCCCCCTGCTGTGTCTGATCCTCTGTCCTGACACATACACCCCCCCCCCACTGTGTCTGATCCTCTGTCCTGACACATACACCCCCCCTGCTGTCTGATCCTCTGTCCTGACACATACACCCCCCCGCTGTGTCTGATCCTCTGTCCTGACACATACACCCCCCTGCTGTGTCTGATCCTCTGTCCTGACACATACACCCCCCCACTGTGTCTGATCCTCTGTCCTGACACATACACCCCCCCCTGCTGTGTCTGATCCTCTGTCCTGACACATACACCGCCCCCCCCCACTGTGTCTGATCCTCTGTCCTGACACATACACCCCCCCCACTGTGTCTGATCCTCTGTCCTGACACATACACCCCCCCCTGCTGTGTCTGATCCTTTGTCCTGACACATACACCCCCCCTGCTGTGTCTGATACTCTGTCCTGACACATACACCCCCCCACTGTGTCTGATCCTCTGTCCTGACACATACACCCCCCCCCTGCTGTGTCTGATCCTCTGTCCTGACACATACACCCCCCCCCCCCACTGTGTCTGATCCTCTGTCCTGACACATACACCCCCCCCCGCTGTGTCTGATCCTCTGTCCTGACACATACACCCCCCCCTGCTGTGTCTGATCCTCTGTCCTGACACATACCCCCCCCCCTGCTGTGTCTGATCCTCTGTCCTGACACATACACCCCCCCCACTGTGTCTGATCCTCTGTCCTGACACATACACCCCCCCCCACTGTGTCTGATCCTATGTCCTGACACATACACCCCCCCCTGCTGTGTCTGATCCTCTGTCCTGACCCCCCCCTGCTGTGTCTGATCCTCTGTCCTGACACCCCACCCTGCTGTGTCTGATCCTCTGTCCTGACACATACACCCCCCTGCTGTGTCTGATCCTCTGTCCTGACCCCCCCCTGCTGTGTCTGATCCTCTGTCCTGACACATACCCCCCCCCCCTGCTGTGTCTGATCCTCTGTCCTGACACATACACCCCCCCCACTGTGTCTGATCCTCTGTCCTGACACATACACCCCCCCCACTGTGTCTGATCCTATGTCCTGACACATACACCCCCCCCTGCTGTGTCTGATCCTCTGTCCTGACCCCCCCCTGCTGTGTCTGATCCTCTGTCCTGACACCCCCCCCCTGCTGTGTCTGATCCTCTGTCCTGACACATACACCCCCACGCTGTGTCTGATCCTCTGTCCTGACACATACATCCCCCCCGCTGTGTCTGATCCTCTGTCCTGACACATACACCCCCCTGCTGTGTCTGATCCTCTGTCCTGACCCCCCCCTGCTGTCTGATCCTCTGTCCTGACACATACACCCCCCCCAGCTGTGTCTGATCCTCTGTCCTGACACATACACCCCCCCCCCCGCTGTGTCTGATCCTCTGTCCTGACACCCCCCCCCCCGCTGTGTCTGATCCTCTGTCCTGACACATACACCCCCCCCGCTGTGTCTGATCCTCTATCCTGACACCACCCCCCCGCTGTGTCTGATCCTCTGTCCTGACACATACACCCCCCCGCTGTGTCTGATCCTCTGTCCTGACACATACACCCCCCCCGCTGTGTCTGATCCTCTGTCCTGACACATACACCCACCCTGCTGTGTCTGATCCTCTGTCCTGATACATACACCCCCCCCCCCACTGTGTCTGATCCTCTGTCCTGACACATACACCCCCCCCGCTGTGTCTGATCCTCTGTCCTGACACATACACCCCCCCTGCTGTGTCTGATCCTCTGTCCTGACACATACACCCCCCCGCTGTGTCTGATCCTCTGTCCTGACACATACACCCCCCCCCCCACTGTGTCTGATCCTCTGTCCTGACACATACACCCCCCCCCCCACTGTGTCTGATCCTCTGTCCTGACACATACACCCCCCCCCACTGTGTCTGATCCTCTGTCCTGACACATACACCCCCCCCCACTGTGTCTGATCCTCTGTCCTGACACATACACCCCCCCCCACTGTGTCTGATCCTCTGTCCTGACACATACACCCCCCCCCCACTGTGTCTGATCCTCTGTCCTGGCACATACACCCCCCCTACTGTGTCTGATCCTCTGTCCTGACACATACACCCCCTCCACTGTGTCTGATCCTCTGTCCTGACACATACACCCCCCCTGCTGTGTTTGATCCTCTGTCCTGACACATACACCCCCCCCCCCACTGTGTCTGATCCTCTGTCCTGACACATACACCCCCCCCCCCACTGTGTCTGATCCTCTGTCCTGACACATACACCCCCCCCGCTGTGTCTGATCCTCTGTCCTGACACATACACCCCCCCCCCCACTGTGTCTGATCCTCTGTCCTGACACATACACCCCCCCCCCCACTGTGTCTGATCCTCTGTCCTGACACATACACCCCCCCACTGTGTCTGATCCTCTGTCCTGACACATACACCCCCCCGCTGTGTCTGATCCTCTGTCCTGACACATACACCCCCCCCCCCTGCTGTGTCTGATCCTCTGTCCTGACACCCCACCCCTGCTGTGTCTGATCCTCTGTCCTGACACATACAACTCCCCCCCTGCTGTGTCTGATCCTCTGTCCTGACACATACACCGCCCCCCCTGCTGTGTCTGATCCTCTGTCCTGACACATACAACTCCCCCCCCTGCTGTGTCTGATCCTCTGTCCTGACACATACACACCCCCCCCCCCCGGCTGTGTCTGATCCTCTGTCCTGACACATACACCCCCCCACTGTGTCTGATCCTCTGTCCTGACACATACACCCCCCGCCCCCGCTGTGTCTGATCCTCTGTCCTGACACATACACCCCCCCCCCCCGCTGTGTCTGATCCTCTGTCCTGACACATACACCCCCCCACTGTGTCTGATCCTCTGTCCTGACACATACACCCCCCCGCTGTGTCTGATCCTCTGTCCTGACACATACACCCCCCCCCTGCTGTGTCTGATCCTCTGTCCTGACACCCCACCCCTGCTGTGTCTGATCCTCTGTCCTGACACATACAACTCCCCCCCCCACTGTGTCTGATCCTCTGTCCTGACACATACAACCCCCTGCTGTCTGATCCTCTGTCCTGACACATACACCCCCCCACTGTGTCTGATCCTCTGTCCTGACACATACACCCCCCTGCTGTGTCTGATCCTCTGTCCTTACACATACACCCCCCCCTGCTGTGTCTGATCCTCTGTCCTGACACATACACCGCCCCCCCACTGTGTCTGATCCTCTGTCCTGACACATACACCCCCCCCACTGTGTCTGATCCTCTGTCCTGACACATACACCCCCCCTGCTGTGTCTGATCCTCTGTCCTGACACATACACCCCCCCTGCTGTGTCTGATCCTCTGTCCTGACACATACACCCCCCCCCGCTGTGTCTGATCCTCTGTCCTGACACCCCCCCCTGCTGTGTCTGATCCTCTGTCCTGACACATACACCCCCCCCCCCTGCTGTGTCTGATCCTCTGTCCTGACACATACACCCCCCCCGCTGTGTCTGATCCTCTGTCCTGACACATACACCCCCCCCCTGCTGTGTCTGATACTCTGTCCTGACACCCCCCCTGCTGTGTCTGATCCTCTGTCCTGACACATACACCCCCCCTGCTGTGTCTGATCCTCTGTCCTGACACATACACCCCCCCTGCTGTGTCTGATCCTCTGTCCTGACACATACACCCCCCCCCCCCGCTGTGTCTGATCCTCTGTCCTGACACATACAACCCCCCCCTGCTGTGTCTGATCCTCTGTCCTGACATATACACCCCCCCCTGCTGTGTCTGATCCTCTGTCCTGACACATACACCGCCCGCTGTGTCTGATCCTCTGTCCTGACACATACACCGCCCCGCTGTGTCTGATCCTCTGTCCTGACACATACACCGCCCCGCTGTGTCTGATCCTCTGTCCTGACACATACACCCCCCCCCTGCTGTGTCTGATCCTCTGTCCTGACACATATACCCCCCCCCTGCTGTGTCTGATCCTCTGTCCTGACACATACACCCCCCCCCACTGTGTCTGATCCTCTGTCCTGACACATACACCCCCCCCCCCACTGTGTCTGATCCTCTGTCCTGACACATACACCCCCCCACTGTGTCTGATCCTCTGTCCTGACACATACACCCCCCCGCTGTGTCTGATCCTCTGTCCTGACACATACACCCCCCCCCCTGCTGTGTCTGATCCTCTGTCCTGACACCCCACCCCTGCTGTGTCTGATCCTCTGTCCTGACACATACAACTCCCCCCCCCTGCTGTGTCTAATCCTCTGTCCTGACACATACACCGCCCCCCCTGCTGTGTCTGATCCTCTGTCCTGACACATACAACTCCCCCCCCTGCTGTGTCTGATCCTCTGTCCTGACACATACACCCCCCCCCCCGCTGTGTCTGATCCTCTGTCCTGACACATACACCCCCCCCGCTGTGTCTGATCCTCTGTCCTGACACATACACCCCCCCCCCTGCTGTGTCTGATCCTCTGTCCTGACACATACACCCCCCCCGCTGTGTCTGATCCTCTGTCCTGACACATACACCCCCCCCCTGCTGTGTCTGATCCTCTGTCCTGACACATACAACTCCCCCCCCCCCACTGTGTCTGATCCTCTGTCCTGACACATACACCCCCCCTGCTGTCTGATCCTCTGTCCTGACACATACACCCCCCCACTGTGTCTGATCCTCTGTCCTTACACATACACCCCCCCCTGCTGTGTCTGATCCTCTGTCCTGACACATACACCGCCCCCCACTGTGTCTGATCCTCTGTCCTGACACATACACCCCCCCCACTGTGTCTGATCCTCTGTCCTGACACATACACCCCCCTGCTGTGTCTGATCCTCTGTCCTGACACATACACCCCCCCTGCTGTGTCTGATCCTCTGTCCTGACACATACACCCCCCCCGCTGTGTCTGATCCTCTGTCCTGACACCCCCCCCTGCTGTGTCTGATCCTCTGTCCTGACACATACACCCCCCTGCTGTGTCTGATCCTCTGTCCTGACACATACACCCCCCCTGCTGTGTCTGATCTCTGTCCTGACACATACACCCCCCCCCCCGCTGTGTCTGATCCTCTGTCCTGACACATACACACCCCCCGCTGTGTCTGATCCTCTATCCTGACACATACACCCCCCCCCCTGCTGTGTCTGATACTCTGTCCTGACACCCCCCCCTGCTGTGTCTGATCCTCTGTCCTGACACATACACCCCCCCCTGCTGTGTCTGATCCTCTGTCCTGACACATACACCCCCCTGCTGTGTCTGATCCTCTGTCCTGACACATACACCCCCCCCCGCTGTGTCTGATCCTCTGTCCTGACACATACACCCCCCCCCTGCTGTGTCTGATCCTCTGTCCTGACATATACACCCCCCTGCTGTGTCTGATCCTCTGTCCTGACACATACACCGCCCGCTGTGTCTGATCCTCTGTCCTGACACATACACCCCCCCCCCCCTGCTGTGTCTGATCCTCTGTCCTGACACATATACCCCCCCCTGCTGTGTCTGATCCTCTGTCCTGACACATACACCCCCCCCGCTGTGTCTGATACTCTGTCCTGACACATACACCCCCCCCACTGTCTCTGATCCTCTGTCCTGACACATACACCCCCCCCCCCCCGCTGTGTCTGATCCTCTGTCCTGACACATACACCCCCCCCCCTGCTGTGTCTGATCCTCTGTCCTGACACATACACCCCCCCCGCTGTGTCTGATCCTCTGTCCTGACACATACACCCCCCCCCCCCACTGTGTCTGATCCTCTGTCCTGACACATACACCCCCCCTGCTGTGTCCGATCATCTGTCCTGACACATACCCCCCCCCCCCTGCTGTGTCTGATCTCTGTCCTGACACATACACCGCCCCCCCTGCTGTGTCTGATCCTCTGTCCTGACACATACAACTCCCCCCCCTGCTGTGTCTGATCCTCTGTCCTGACACATACACCCCCCCCCCCGCTGTGTCTGATCCTCTGTCCTGACACATACACCCCCCCCCCGCTGTGTCTGATCCTCTGTCCTGACACATACACCCCCCCCACTGTGTCTGATCCTCTGTCCTGACACATACACCCCCCCCCCGCTGTGTCTGATCCTCTGTCCTGACACATACACCCCCCCCCCGCTGTGTCTGATCTCTGTCCTGACACATACACCCCCCCCACTGTGTCTGATCCTCTGTCCTGACACATACACCCCCCCGCTGTGTCTGATCCTCTGTCCTGACACATACACCCCCCCCCTGCTGTGTCTGATCCTCTGTCCCTGACACCCCACCCCTGCTGTGTCTGATCCTCTGTCCTGACACATACAACTCCCCCCCCCACTGTGTCTGATCCTCTGTCCTGACACATACAACCCCCTGCTGTCTGATCCTCTGTCCTGACACATACACCCCCCCACTGTGTCTGATCCTCTGTCCTGACACATACACCCCCCTGCTGTGTCTGATCCTCTGTCCTGACACATACACCCCCCTGCTGTGTCTGATCCTCTGTCCTTACACATACACCCCCCCCTGCTGTGTCTGATCCTCTGTCCTGACACATACACCGCCCCCCCACTGTGTCTGATCCTCTGTCCTGACACATACACCCCCCCACTGTGTCTGATCCTCTGTCCTGACACATACACCCCCCTGCTGTGTCTGATCCTCTGTCCTGACACATACACCCCCCCTGCTGTGTCTGATCCTCTGTCCTGACACATACACCCCCCCCCCGCTGTGTCTGATCCTCTGTCCTGACACCCCCCCCTGCTGTGTCTGATCCTCTGTCCTGACACATACACCCCCCCCCTGCTGTGTCTGATCCTCTGTCCTGACACATACACCCCCCCTGCTGTGTCTGATCCTCTGTCCTGACACATACACCCCCCCCGCCCGCTGTGTCTGATCCTCTGTCTGACACATACACCCCCCCCCGCTGTGTCTGATCCTCTGTCCTGACACATACACCCCCCCCCCTGCTGTGTCTGATCCTCTGTCCTGACATATACACCCCCCCTGCTGTGTCTGATCCTCTTCCTGACACATACACCGCCCCGCTGTGTCTGATCCTCTGTCCTGACACATACACCGCCCCGCTGTGTCTGATCCTCTGTCCTGACACATACACCCCCCCCCTGCTGTGTCTGATCCTCTGTCCTGACACATATACCCCCCCCCCCGCTGTGTCTGATCCTCTGTCCTGACACATACACCCCCCCCCACTGTGTCAGATCCTCTGTCCTGACACATACACCCCCCCCCCACTGTGTCTGATCCTCTGTCCTGACACATAACGACCCCCCCCACTGTGTCTGATCCTCTGTCCTGACACATACACCCCCCCGCTGTGTCTGATCCTCTGTCCTGACACATACACCCCCCCCCCTGCTGTGTCTGATCCTCTGTCCTGACACATACAACTCCCCCCCCTGCTGTGTCTGATCCTCTGTCCTGACACATACAACTCCCCCCCCTGCTGTGTCTGATCCTCTGTCCTGACACATACACCCCCACCCCTGCTGTGTCTGATCCTCTGTCCTGACACATACAACTCCCCCCCCCTGCTGTGTCTGATCCTCTGTCCTGACACATACACCGCCCCCCCTGCTGTGTCTGATCCTCTGTCCTGACACATACAACTCCCCCCCCTGCTGTGTCTGATCCTCTGTCCTGACACATACACCCCCCCCCCGCTGTGTCTGATCCTCTGTCCTGACACATACACCCCCCCACTGTGTCTGATCCTCTGTCCTGACACATACACCCCCCCCCCCGCTGTGTCTGATCCTCTGTCCTGACACATACACCCCCCCCCCGCTGTGTCTGATCCTCTGTCCTGACACATACACCCCCCACTGTGTCTGATCCTCTGTCCTGACACATACACCCCCCCGCTGTGTCTGATCCTCTGTCCTGGACACATACACCCCCCCCCCTGCTGTGTCTGATCCTCTGTCCTGACACCCCCACCCCTGCTGTGTCTGATCCTCTGTCCTGACACATACAACTCCCCCCCCCCCACTGTGTCTGATCCTCTGTCCTGACACATACACCCCCCCTGCTGACTGATCCTCTGTCCTGACACATACACCCCCCCACTGTGTCTGATCCTCTGTCCTTACACATACACCCCCCCCTGCTGTGTCTGATCCTCTGTCCTGACACATACACCGCCCCCCCACTGTGTCTGATCCTCTGTCCTGACACATACACCCCCCCACTGTGTCTGATCCTCTGTCCTGACACATACACCCCCCCCTGCTGTGTCTGATCCTCTGTCCTGACACATACACCCCCCCCGCTGTGTCTGATCCTCTGTCCTGACACCCCCCCCTGCTGTGTCTGATCCTCTGTCCCTGACACATACACCCCCCCCCCCTGCTGTGTCTGATCCTCTGTCCTGACACATACACCCCCCCGCTGTGTCTGATCCTCTATCCTGACACATACACCCCCCCTGCTGTGTCTGATACTCTGTCCTGACACCCCCCCTGCTGTGTCTGATCCTCTGTCCTGACACATACACCCCCCCCTGCTGTGTCTGATCCTCTGTCCTGACACATACACCCCCCCTGCTGTGTCTGATCCTCTGTCCTGACACATACACCCCCCCCCCGCTGTGTCTGATCCTCTGTCCTGACACATACACCCCCCCCCCTGCTGTGTCTGATCCTCTGTCCTGACATATACACCCCCCCTGCTGTGTCTGATCCTCTGTCCTGACACATACACCGCCCGCTGTGTCTGATCCTCTGTCCTGACACATACACCCCCCCCTGCTGTGTCTGATCCTCTGTCCTGACACATACACCCCCCCCCCTGCGGTGTCTGATCCTCTGTCCTGACACATACACCCCCCCACTGTGTCTGATCCTCTGTCCTGACACATACACCCCCCCCCCCGCTGTGTCTGATCCTCTGTCCTGACACATACACCCCCCCCTGCTGTGTCTGATCCTCTGTCCTGACACATACACCCCCCCGCTGTGTCTGATCCTCTGTCCTGACACATACACCCCCCACTGTGTCTGATACTCTGTCCTGACACCCCCCCTGCTGTGTCTGATCCTCTGTCCTGACACATACACCCCCCCTGCTGTGTCTGATCCTCTGTCCTGACACATACACCCCCCTGCTGTGTCTGATCCTCTGTCCTGACACATACACCCCCCCCCGCTGTGTCTGATCCTCTGTCCTGACACATACACCCCCCCCCCCTGCTGTGTCTGATCCTCTGTCCTGACATATACACCCCCCTGCTGTGTCTGATCCTCTGTCCTGACACATACACCGCCCCGCTGTGTCTGATCCTCTGTCCTGACACATACACCCCCCCTGCTGTGTCTGATCCTCTGTCCTGACACATACACCCCCCCTGCTGTGTCTGATCCTCTGTCCTGACACATACACCCCCCCTGCTGTGTCTGATCCTCTGTCCTGACACATACACCCCCCCCCCCTGCTGTGTCTGATCCTCTGTCCTGACACATACACCCCCCCCCGCTGTGTCTGATCCTCTGTCCTGACACATACACCCCCCCCCCCCGCTGTGTCTGATCCTCTGTCCTGACACATACACCCCCCCACTGTGTCTGATCTCTGTCCTGACACATACACCCCCCCACTGTGTCTGATCCTCTGTCCTGACACATACACCCCCCCCCCCACTGTGTCTGATCCTCTGTCCTGACACATACACCCCCACCCCTGCTGTGTCTGATCCTCTGTCCTGACACATACAACTCCCCCCCCCCTGCTGTGTCTGATCCTCTGTCCTGACACATACACCGCCCCCCCTGCTGTGTCTGATCCTCTGTCCTGACACATACAACTCCCCCCCTGCTGTGTCTGATCCTCTGTCCTGACACATACACCCCCCCCCCGCTGTGTCTGATCCTCTGTCCTGACACATACACCCCCCCCACTGTGTCTGATCCTCTGTCCTGACACATACACCCCCCCCCCGCTGTGTCTGATCCTCTGTCCTGACACATACACCCCCCCCCCGCTGTGTCTGATCCTCTGTCCTGACACATACACCCCCCCACTGTGTCTGATCCTCTGTCCTGACACATACACCCCCCCGCTGTGTCTGATCCTCTGTCCTGACACATACACCCCCCCCCTGCTGTGTCTGATCCTCTGTCCTGACACCCCACCCCTGCTGTGTCTGATCCTCTGTCCTGACACATACAACTCCCCCCCCCCACTGTGTCTGATCCTCTGTCCTGACACATACACCCCCCTGCTGTCTGATCCTCTGTCCTGACACATACACCCCCCCACTGTGTCTGATCCTCTGTCCTTACACATACACCCCCCCCTGCTGTGTCTGATCCTCTGTCCTGACACATACACCGCCCCCCCACTGTGTCTGATCCTCTGTCCTGACACATACACCCCCCCACTGTGTCTGATCCTCTGTCCTGACACATACACCCCCCCTGCTGTGTCTGATCCTCTGTCCTGACACATACACCCCCCCCGCTGTGTCTGATCCTCTGTCCTGACACCCCCCCCTGCTGTGTCTGATCCTCTGTCCTGACACATACACCCCCCCCCTGCTGTGTCTGATCCTCTGTCCTGACACATACACCCCCCCCGCTGTGTCTGATCCTCTATCCTGACACATACACCCCCCCTGCTGTGTCTGATTACTCTGTCCTGACACCCCCCTGCTGTGTCTGATCCTCTGTCCTGACACATACACCCCCCCTGCTGTGTCTGATCCTCTGTCCTGACACATACACCCCCCCTGCTGTGTCTGATCCTCTGTCCTGACACATACAACCCCCCCCCCGCTGTGTCTGATCCTCTGTCCTGACACATACACCCCCCCCCCTGCTGTGTCTGATCCTCTGTCCTGACATATACACCCCCCCCTGCTGTGTCTGATCCTCTGTCCTGACACATACACCGCCCGCTGTGTCTGATCCTCTGTCCTGACACATACACCCCCCCCCTGCTGTGTCTGATCCTCTGTCCTGACACATACACCCCCCCCCCTGCGGTGTCTGATCCTCTGTCCTGACACATACACCCCCCCACTGTGTCTGATCCTCTGTCCTGACACATACACCCCCCCCCCCCCCGCTGTGTCTGATCCTCTGTCCTGACACATACACCCCCCCCCTGCTGTGTCTGATCCTCTGTCCTGACACATACACCCCCCCCGCTGTGTCTGATCCTCTGTCCTGACACATACACCCCCCACTGTGTCTGATACTCTGTCCTGACACCCCCCCTGCTGTGTCTGATCCTCTGTCCTGACACATACACCCCCCCCTGCTGTGTCTGATCCTCTGTCCTGACACATACACCCCCCTGCTGTGTCTGATCCTCTGTCCTGACACATACACCCCCCCCCCCGCTGTGTCTGATCCTCTGTCCTGACACATACACCCCCCCCCCTGCTGTGTCTGATCCTCTGTCCTGACATATACACCCCCCCTGCTGTGTCTGATCCTCTGTCCTGACACATACACCGCCCCGCTGTGTCTGATCCTCTGTCCTGACACATACACCCCCCCCTGCTGTGCTGATCCTCTGTCCTGACACATACACCCCCCCTGCTGTGTCTGATCCTCTGTCCTGACACATACACCCCCCCCTGCTGTGTCTGATCCTCTGTCCTGACACATACACCCCCCCCCCTGCTGTGTCTGATCCTCTGTCCTGACACATACACCCCCCCCCGCTGTGTCTGATCTCTGTCCTGACACATACACCCCCCCCCCCCGCTGTGTCTGATCCTCTGTCCTGACACATACACCCCCCCACTGTGTCTGATCCTCTGTCCTGACACATACACCCCCCCCACTGTGTCTGATCCTCTGTCCTGACACATACACCCCCCCCCCCACTGTGTCTGATCCTCTGTCCTGACACATACACCCCCCCCTGCTGTGTCCGATCCTCTGTCCTGACACATACACCCCCCCCTGCTGTGTCCGATCCTCTGTCCTGGGGTCAGTTCTTACCCTTGAGCGGGGGCAGTTTGTGCAGCTCCCTGTTTTTGGGCCGGGGTAAGTTAGGGTGCAGGGGGCAGTTCTTACCCTTGAGCGGGGGCAGTTTGTGCAGCTCCCTGTTTTTGGGCCGGGGTAAGTTAGGGTGCAGGGGCAGTTCTTACCCTTGAGCGGGGGCAAGTTTGTGCAGCTCCCTGTTTTTGGGCCGGGGTAAGTTAGGGTGCAGGGGGCAGTTCTTACCCTTGAGCGGGGGCAGTTTGTGCAGCTCCCTGTTTTTGGGCCGGGGTAAGTTAGGGTGCAGGGGGCAGTTCTTACCCTTGAGCGGGGGCAGTTTGTGCAGCTCCCTGTTTTTGGGCCGGGGTAAGTTAGGGTGCAGGGGGCAGTTCTTACCCTTGAGCGGGGGCAGTTTGTGCAGCTCCCTGTTTTTGGGCCGGGGTAAGTTAGGGTGCAGGGGGCAGTTTCTTACCCTTGAGCGGGGGCAGTTTGTGCAGCTCCCTGTTTTTGGGCCGGGGTAAGTTAGGGTGCAGGGGCAGTTCTTACCCTTGAGCGGGGGCAGTTTGTGCAGCTCCCTGTTTTTGGGCCGGGGTAAGTTAGGGTGCAGGGGGCAGTTCTTACCCTTGAGCGGGGGCAGTTTGTGCAGCTCCTGTTTTTGGGCCGGGGTAAGTTAGGGTGCAGGGGGCAGTTCTTACCCTTGAGCGGGGGCAGTTTGTGCAGCTCCCTGTTTTTGGGCGGGGTAAGTTAGGGTGCAGGGGGCAGTTCTTACCCTTGAGCGGGGGCAGTTTGTGCAGCTCCCTGTTTTTGGGCCGGGGTAAGTTAGGGTGCAGGGGGCAGTTCTTACCCTTGAGCGGGGGCAGTTTGTGCAGCTCCCTGTTTTTGGGCCGGGGGTAAGTTAGGGTGCAGGGGGCAGTTCTTACCCTGAGCGGGGGCAGTTTGTGCAGCTCCTGTTTTTGGGCCGGGGTAAGTTAGGGTGCAGGGGGCAGTTCTTACCTTGAGCGGGGGCAGTTTGTGCAGCTCCCTGTTTTTGGTCAGGCTGAATCGGGACGAGCTATGCCGGCGCTCTCTCTTTCCGATCTGCGGGCCGCCGCCATACTGGATCTTGTTGAGCTGGGTGGGAGGGGGAGCGCTGGGACTGGGGCGCTTATTTACCCCCTGGGGCACCTGTAGGGAGAAGAACGGGGTGAGTGTTACTGTGCAGAGAGGAGACCGGCGGGTGCATCGGGTAAATGAGTGAGAGGAGCGAGTCGCTCTGCTCTGAAGGATAGGGAGGGGTAAGGATAGCGAATACTCAAAGAAGCCGGGGTAACGAAAGTGAGTACTCACAGCAGGGGAGGGGTAAGGATAGTGAGTACTCACAGCAGGGAGGGGTAAGGATAGTGAGTACTCACAGCAGGGGAGGGGTAAGGATAGTGAGTACTCACAGCAGGGGTGGTAACGATAGTGAGTACAGAGCAGGGGGGGGTAACGATAGTGAGTACTCACAGCAGGGGGTAAGAACAGCAAGTACTCACAGCAGGGGGGGGGGGTAAGTATTATGAGTGCT
>NW_027454329.1:0-85931 GCF_040206685.1 Ascaphus truei
TTGGGGTGCTGTTTCATGCTCTATCTCCCTCCCTCCCACTGTCTCAGGTGCAGAAAGTTTTCAAGGGAGAGAGGAAAGGAAGAGGAAAATGGAAGCTGAGGAGAGCTGGTCCTGTCCCTCTTGTTGGTAAAGAGGGGGCATCCAGAAAGAGGTAAGGAGATAGTTTTATTTTAATTCAAGAAGGAGTGCCTGGTAGCGAAGCTGGTGTGCTCTGTCACACTACAGACCCCTCCCTGTGTGTGTGCGTGCGTGCGTGCGTGCGTGCGTCTGCAGGGGGTATCTGTCCCATCCATAGATATCAGGGGTACTGCAGCTGCTGCTGTTCAAACTTTTGCTTTAGGCCCATTCCTTTGATGTAATAAGCGGTTCTAGTACAATCTTTTTCGCTCTGTTCACCCACATCTTTACATTACCTCGTGTGTGTGTGTGTGTGTGTGTGTGTATGTGTATGTGTGTGTACGGTGTATAGCATGTGTTTGAAACACTATACTGTATCTGCATAGAAAAAAAGCCTTCTTTTAGTAATGTACAGTTCAAATACTGTATGAACATGACCCCATCTCATCTCCTCCCCCTGACTCTGGATACAAAACATTCATGTATTCGTTTGCAACTTTTCATACAATTTGCTTGCACCATTTCAGAGAAATTAAATATTTAAAATGGAAATAAATTGGTAACTGCAGTAACAAACAACACTGTACATGCTAATAGTACATCCATGTAAGCAGTACATACATGCTCAGGAGTTGTTTTTTTGGATCGGTATATACTTGTCATTATCCACTTCAACCATTTTAATTCCCCCCTTTTAAATTATTGTACTGGTTGATGTGTATGTATATATATCTATATATATATATATATATATATATATATATTTCAACCATTATCACCTACAGTACAGTAGCATACAGTGCTCCCACTGCAGCAAGGGATTCTGGGAAATGACATGCAATGTTTACTCGCTCATCCCACAACGTGGCGGTATCAAATATAGCGTTTTCCCAGTTATTATATCCCTGCAGGATGTAGGATAATCCCAGCCAAACCCACATACTTACTACATTCCCGTTATGTCACATGTATTATTTCCTGTGAAGGAAGCGCTATGTATATTCCCATTATGGTCACAAATTGGACGATACTGTATTTCCATTATGTCTCCTATTATTTTCCCATGATATCTCATAGAATACTGTCATCCAAAACCACATCATTATTGAATGATTGAAAATGATGCCTCCGTTTTATGTCAAGATTGTCTTGACACTTAGACCCCCAAGATTTCAATAGCGCCTCACTTAAAAGATGACATTATTTTTGATTCAAATGAACTTTTATGGTGCAGAAGCCGCATGGTGCCTGTGCCTACAGTGTATGTATTTGTCAGTGTGTCTCTATCTGCATTTCTGTCTCTTGCTGGCCGCCAGCCTGTGTGATGATGTCAGCCTGTCTGTGATGTAAGAGAGACATTGTGATATCATCACATACTGTAGGCAGGATGGCAGGTGTAAAGCTTCTAAAAGAGAGAGGGAGGGAGAGAGGGAGAGGAGAGAGAGGGAGAAAGAGGGAGAGAGAGAGCAAGCAGCTCCTCCCTCCCATGCAAATGACTGGAGGCAGAGGAGTAGACGGACAGAAGCCTGTGCTGCTTGTAATGGGACAGGATTTGGGGTGCTGTTTCATGCTCTATCTCCCTCCCTCCCACTGTCTCAGGTGCAGAAAGTTTTCAAGGGAGAGAGGAAAGGAAGAGGAAAATGGAAGCTGAGGAGAGCTGGTCCTGTCCCTCTTGTTGGTAAAGAGGGGGCATCCAGAAAGAGGTAAGGAGATAGTTTTATTTTAATTCAAGAAGGAGTGCCTGGTAGCGAAGCTGGTGTGCTCTGTCACACTACAGACCCCTCCCTGTGTGTGTGCGTGCGTGCGTGCGTGCGTGCGTGCGTGCGTGCGTCTGCAGGGGGTATCTGTCCCATCCATAGATATCAGGGGTACTGCAGCTGCTGCTGTTCAAACTTTTGCTTTAGGCCCATTCCTTTGATGTTAATAAGCGTTTCTAGTACAATCTTTTTCGCTCTGTTCACCCACATCTTTACATTACCTCGTGTGTGTGTGTGTGTGTGTGTGTATGTGTATGTGTGTGTACGTGTGTATAGCATGTGTTTGAAACACTATACTGTATCTGCATAGAAAAAAAGCCTTCTTTTAGTAATGTACAGTTCAAATACTGTATGAACATGACCCCATCTCATCTCATCCCCCTGACTCTGGATACAAAACATTCATGTATTCGTTTGCAACTTTTCATACAATTTGCTTGCACCATTTCAGAGAAATTAAATATTTAAAATGGAAATAAATTGGTAACTGCAGTAACAAACAACACTGTACATGCTAATAGTACATCCATGTAAGCAGTACATACATGCTCAGGAGTTGTTTTTTTGGATCGGTATATACTTGTCATTATCCACTTCAACCATTTTAATTCCCCCCTTTTAAATTATTGTACTGGTTGATGTGTATGTATATATATCTATATATATATATATATATATATATATATATATATATATTTCAACCATTATCACCTACAGTACAGTAGCATACAGTGCTCCCACTGCAGCAAGGGATTCTGGGAAATGACATGCAATGTTTACTCGCTCATCCCACAACGTGGCGGTATCAAATATAGCGTTTTCCCAGTTATTATATCCCTGCAGGATGTAGGATAATCCCAGCCAAACCCACATACTTACTACATTCCCGTTATGTCACATGTATTATTTCCTGTGAAGGAAGCGCTATGTATATTCCCATTATGGTCACAAATTGGACGATACTGTATTTCCATTATGTCTCCTATTATTTTCCCATGATATCTCATAGAATACTGTCATCCAAAACCACATCATTATTGAATGATTGAAAATGATGCCTCCGTTTTATGTCAAGATTGTCTTGACACTTAGACCCCCAAGATTTCAATAGCGCCTCACTTAAAAGATGACATTATTTTTGATTCAAATGAACTTTTATGGTGCAGAAGCCGCATGGTGCCTGTGCCTACAGTGTATGTATTTGTCAGTGTGTCTCTATCTGCATTTCTGTCTCTTGCTGGCCGCCAGCCTGTGTGATGATGTCAGCCTGTCTGTGATGTAAGAGAGACATTGTGATATCATCACATACTGTAGGCAGGATGGCAGGTGTAAAGCTTCTAAAAGAGAGAGGGAGGGAGAGAGGGAGAGGAGAGAGAGGGAGAAAGAGGGAGAGAGAGAGCAAGCAGCTCCTCCCTCCCATGCAAATGACTGGAGGCAGAGGAGTAGACGGACAGAAGCCTGTGCTGCTTGTAATGGGACAGGATTTGGGGTGCTGTTTCATGCTCTATCTCCCTCCCTCCCACTGTCTCAGGTGCAGAAAGTTTTCAAGGGAGAGAGGAAAGGAAGAGGAAAATGGAAGCTGAGGAGAGCTGGTCCTGTCCCTCTTGTTGGTAAAGAGGGGGCATCCAGAAAGAGGTAAGGAGATAGTTTTATTTTAATTCAAGAAGGAGTGCCTGGTAGCGAAGCTGGTGTGCTCTGTCACACTACAGACCCCTCCCTGTGTGTGTGCGTGCGTGCGTGCGTGCGTGCGTCTGCAGGGGGTATCTGTCCCATCCATAGATATCAGGGGTACTGCAGCTGCTGCTGTTCAAACTTTTGCTTTAGGCCCATTCCTTTGATGTTAATAAGCGTTTCTAGTACAATCTTTTTCGCTCTGTTCACCCACATCTTTACATTACCTCGTGTGTGTGTGTGTGTGTGTGTGTGTATGTGTATGTGTGTGTACGTGTGTATAGCATGTGTTTGAAACACTATACTGTATCTGCATAGAAAAAAAGCCTTCTTTTAGTAATGTACAGTTCAAATACTGTATGAACATGACCCCATCTCATCTCATCCCCCTGACTCTGGATACAAAACATTCATGTATTCGTTTGCAACTTTTCATACAATTTGCTTGCACCATTTCAGAGAAATTAAATATTTAAAATGGAAATAAATTGGTAACTGCAGTAACAAACAACACTGTACATGCTAATAGTACATCCATGTAAGCAGTACATACATGCTCAGGAGTTGTTTTTTTGGATCGGTATATACTTGTCATTATCCACTTCAACCATTTTAATTCCCCCCTTTTAAATTATTGTACTGGTTGATGTGTATGTATATATATCTATATATATATATATATATATATATATATATATATATATTTCAACCATTATCACCTACAGTACAGTAGCATACAGTGCTCCCACTGCAGCAAGGGATTCTGGGAAATGACATGCAATGTTTACTCGCTCATCCCACAACGTGGCGGTATCAAATATAGCGTTTTCCCAGTTATTATATCCCTGCAGGATGTAGGATAATCCCAGCCAAACCCACATACTTACTACATTCCCGTTATGTCACATGTATTATTTCCTGTGAAGGAAGCGCTATGTATATTCCCATTATGGTCACAAATTGGACGATACTGTATTTCCATTATGTCTCCTATTATTTTCCCATGATATCTCATAGAATACTGTCATCCAAAACCACATCATTATTGAATGATTGAAAATGATGCCTCCGTTTTATGTCAAGATTGTCTTGACACTTAGACCCCCAAGATTTCAATAGCGCCTCACTTAAAAGATGACATTATTTTTGATTCAAATGAACTTTTATGGTGCAGAAGCCGCATGGTGCCTGTGCCTACAGTGTATGTATTTGTCAGTGTGTCTCTATCTGCATTTCTGTCTCTTGCTGGCCGCCAGCCTGTGTGATGATGTCAGCCTGTCTGTGATGTAAGAGAGACATTGTGATATCATCACATACTGTAGGCAGGATGGCAGGTGTAAAGCTTCTAAAAGAGAGAGGGAGGGAGGAGGGAGAGGAGAGAGAGGGAGAAAGAGGGAGAGAGAGAGCAAGCAGCTCCTCCCTCCCATGCAAATGACTGGAGGCAGAGGAGTAGACGGACAGAAGCCTGTGCTGCTTGTAATGGGACAGGATTTGGGGTGCTGTTTCATGCTCTATCTCCCTCCCTCCCACTGTCTCAGGTGCAGAAAGTTTTCAAGGGAGAGAGGAAAGGAAGAGGAAAATGGAAGCTGAGGAGAGCTGGTCCTGTCCCTCTTGTTGGTAAAGAGGGGGCATCCAGAAAGAGGTAAGGAGATAGTTTTATTTTAATTCAAGAAGGAGTGCCTGGTAGCGAAGCTGGTGTGCTCTGTCACACTACAGACCCCTCCCTGTGTGTGTGCGTGCGTGCGTGCGTGCGTGCGTCTGCAGGGGGTATCTGTCCCATCCATAGATATCAGGGGTACTGCAGCTGCTGCTGTTCAAACTTTTGCTTTAGGCCCATTCCTTTGATGTTAATAAGCGTTTCTAGTACAATCTTTTTCGCTCTGTTCACCCACATCTTTACATTACCTCGTGTGTGTGTGTGGTGTGTGTGTGTATGTGTATGTGTGTGTACGTGTGTATAGCATGTGTTTGAAACACTATACTGTATCTGCATAGAAAAAAAGCCTTCTTTTAGTAATGTACAGTTCAAATACTGTATGAACATGACCCCATCTCATCTCATCCCCCTGACTCTGGATACAAAACATTCATGTATTCGTTTGCAACTTTTCATACAATTTGCTTGCACCATTTCAGAGAAATTAAATATTTAAAATGGAAATAAATTGGTAACTGCAGTAACAAACAACACTGTACATGCTAATAGTACATCCATGTAAGCAGTACATACATGCTCAGGAGTTGTTTTTTTGGATCGGTATATACTTGTCATTATCCACTTCAACCATTTTAATTCCCCCCTTTTAAATTATTGTACTGGTTGATGTGTATGTATATATATCTATATATATATATATATATATATATATATATATATATATATTTCAACCATTATCACCTACAGTACAGTAGCATACAGTGCTCCCACTGCAGCAAGGGATTCTGGGAAATGACATGCAATGTTTACTCGCTCATCCCACAACGTGGCGGTATCAAATATAGCGTTTTCCCAGTTATTATATCCCTGCAGGATGTAGGATAATCCCAGCCAAACCCACATACTTACTACATTCCCGTTATGTCACATGTATTATTTCCTGTGAAGGAAGCGCTATGTATATTCCCATTATGGTCACAAATTGGACGATACTGTATTTCCATTATGTCTCCTATTATTTTCCCATGATATCTCATAGAATACTGTCATCCAAAACCACATCATTATTGAATGATTGAAAATGATGCCTCCGTTTTATGTCAAGATTGTCTTGACACTTAGACCCCCAAGATTTCAATAGCGCCTCACTTAAAAGATGACATTATTTTTGATTCAAATGAACTTTTATGGTGCAGAAGCCGCATGGTGCCTGTGCCTACAGTGTATGTATTTGTCAGTGTGTCTCTATCTGCATTTCTGTCTCTTGCTGGCCGCCAGCCTGTGTGATGATGTCAGCCTGTCTGTGATGTAAGAGAGACATTGTGATATCATCACATACTGTAGGCAGGATGGCAGGTGTAAAGCTTCTAAAAGAGAGAGGGAGGGAGAGAGGGAGAGGAGAGAGAGGGAGAAAGAGGGAGAGAGAGAGCAAGCAGCTCCTCCCTCCCATGCAAATGACTGGAGGCAGAGGAGTAGACGGACAGAAGCCTGTGCTGCTTGTAATGGGACAGGATTTGGGGTGCTGTTTCATGCTCTATCTCCCTCCCTCCCACTGTCTCAGGTGCAGAAAGTTTTCAAGGGAGAGAGGAAAGGAAGAGGAAAATGGAAGCTGAGGAGAGCTGGTCCTGTCCCTCTTGTTGGTAAAGAGGGGGCATCCAGAAAGAGGTAAGGAGATAGTTTTATTTTAATTCAAGAAGGAGTGCCTGGTAGCGAAGCTGGTGTGCTCTGTCACACTACAGACCCCTCCCTGTGTGTGTGCGTGCGTGCGTGCGTGCGTGCGTCTGCAGGGGGTATCTGTCCCATCCATAGATATCAGGGGTACTGCAGCTGCTGCTGTTCAAACTTTTGCTTTAGGCCCATTCCTTTGATGTTAATAAGCGTTTCTAGTACAATCTTTTTCGCTCTGTTCACCCACATCTTTACATTACCTCGTGTGTGTGTGTGTGTGTGTGTGTGTATGTGTATGTGTGTGTACGTGTGTATAGCATGTGTTTGAAACACTATACTGTATCTGCATAGAAAAAAAGCCTTCTTTTAGTAATGTACAGTTCAAATACTGTATGAACATGACCCCATCTCATCTCATCCCCCTGACTCTGGATACAAAACATTCATGTATTCGTTTGCAACTTTTCATACAATTTGCTTGCACCATTTCAGAGAAATTAAATATTTAAAATGGAAATAAATTGGTAACTGCAGTAACAAACAACACTGTACATGCTAATAGTACATCCATGTAAGCAGTACATACATGCTCAGGAGTTGTTTTTTTGGATCGGTATATACTTGTCATTATCCACTTCAACCATTTTAATTCCCCCCTTTTAAATTATTGTACTGGTTGATGTGTATGTATATATATCTATATATATATATATATATATATATATATATATATATATATTTCAACCATTATCACCTACAGTACAGTAGCATACAGTGCTCCCACTGCAGCAAGGGATTCTGGGAAATGACATGCAATGTTTACTCGCTCATCCCACAACGTGGCGGTATCAAATATAGCGTTTTCCCAGTTATTATATCCCTGCAGGATGTAGGATAATCCCAGCCAAACCCACATACTTACTACATTCCCGTTATGTCACATGTATTATTTCCTGTGAAGGAAGCGCTATGTATATTCCCATTATGGTCACAAATTGGACGATACTGTATTTCCATTATGTCTCCTATTATTTTCCCATGATATCTCATAGAATACTGTCATCCAAAACCACATCATTATTGAATGATTGAAAATGATGCCTCCGTTTTATGTCAAGATTGTCTTGACACTTAGACCCCCAAGATTTCAATAGCGCCTCACTTAAAAGATGACATTATTTTTGATTCAAATGAACTTTTATGGTGCAGAAGCCGCATGGTGCCTGTGCCTACAGTGTATGTATTTGTCAGTGTGTCTCTATCTGCATTTCTGTCTCTTGCTGGCCGCCAGCCTGTGTGATGATGTCAGCCTGTCTGTGATGTAAGAGAGACATTGTGATATCATCACATACTGTAGGCAGGATGGCAGGTGTAAAGCTTCTAAAAGAGAGAGGGAGGGAGAGAGGGAGAGGAGAGAGAGGGAGAAAGAGGGAGAGAGAGAGCAAGCAGCTCCTCCCTCCCATGCAAATGACTGGAGGCAGAGGAGTAGACGGACAGAAGCCTGTGCTGCTTGTAATGGGACAGGATTTGGGGTGCTGTTTCATGCTCTATCTCCCTCCCTCCCACTGTCTCAGGTGCAGAAAGTTTTCAAGGGAGAGAGGAAAGGAAGAGGAAAATGGAAGCTGAGGAGAGCTGGTCCTGTCCCTCTTGTTGGTAAAGAGGGGGCATCCAGAAAGAGGTAAGGAGATAGTTTTATTTTAATTCAAGAAGGAGTGCCTGGTAGCGAAGCTGGTGTGCTCTGTCACACTACAGACCCCTCCCTGTGTGTGTGCGTGCGTGCGTGCGTGCGTGCGTCTGCAGGGGGTATCTGTCCCATCCATAGATATCAGGGGTACTGCAGCTGCTGCTGTTCAAACTTTTGCTTTAGGCCCATTCCTTTGATGTTAATAAGCGTTTCTAGTACAATCTTTTTCGCTCTGTTCACCCACATCTTTACATTACCTCGTGTGTGTGTGTGTGTGTGTGTGTGTATGTGTATGTGTGTGTACGTGTGTATAGCATGTGTTTGAAACACTATACTGTATCTGCATAGAAAAAAAGCCTTCTTTTAGTAATGTACAGTTCAAATACTGTATGAACATGACCCCATCTCATCTCATCCCCCTGACTCTGGATACAAAACATTCATGTATTCGTTTGCAACTTTTCATACAATTTGCTTGCACCATTTCAGAGAAATTAAATATTTAAAATGGAAATAAATTGGTAACTGCAGTAACAAACAACACTGTACATGCTAATAGTACATCCATGTAAGCAGTACATACATGCTCAGGAGTTGTTTTTTTGGATCGGTATATACTTGTCATTATCCACTTCAACCATTTTAATTCCCCCCTTTTAAATTATTGTACTGGTTGATGTGTATGTATATATATCTATATATATATATATATATATATATATATATATATATATATATTTCAACCATTATCACCTACAGTACAGTAGCATACAGTGCTCCCACTGCAGCAAGGGATTCTGGGAAATGACATGCAATGTTTACTCGCTCATCCCACAACGTGGCGGTATCAAATATAGCGTTTTCCCAGTTATTATATCCCTGCAGGATGTAGGATAATCCCAGCCAAACCCACATACTTACTACATTCCCGTTATGTCACATGTATTATTTCCTGTGAAGGAAGCGCTATGTATATTCCCATTATGGTCACAAATTGGACGATACTGTATTTCCATTATGTCTCCTATTATTTTCCCATGATATCTCATAGAATACTGTCATCCAAAACCACATCATTATTGAATGATTGAAAATGATGCCTCCGTTTTATGTCAAGATTGTCTTGACACTTAGACCCCCAAGATTTCAATAGCGCCTCACTTAAAAGATGACATTATTTTTGATTCAAATGAACTTTTATGGTGCAGAAGCCGCATGGTGCCTGTGCCTACAGTGTATGTATTTGTCAGTGTGTCTCTATCTGCATTTCTGTCTCTTGCTGGCCGCCAGCCTGTGTGATGATGTCAGCCTGTCTGTGATGTAAGAGAGACATTGTGATATCATCACATACTGTAGGCAGGATGGCAGGTGTAAAGCTTCTAAAAGAGAGAGGGAGGGAGAGAGGGAGAGGAGAGAGAGGGAGAAAGAGGGAGAGAGAGAGCAAGCAGCTCCTCCCTCCCATGCAAATGACTGGAGGCAGAGGAGTAGACGGACAGAAGCCTGTGCTGCTTGTAATGGGACAGGATTTGGGGTGCTGTTTCATGCTCTATCTCCCTCCCTCCCACTGTCTCAGGTGCAGAAAGTTTTCAAGGGAGAGAGGAAAGGAAGAGGAAAATGGAAGCTGAGGAGAGCTGGTCCTGTCCCTCTTGTTGGTAAAGAGGGGGCATCCAGAAAGAGGTAAGGAGATAGTTTTATTTTAATTCAAGAAGGAGTGCCTGGTAGCGAAGCTGGTGTGCTCTGTCACACTACAGACCCCTCCCTGTGTGTGTGCGTGCGTGCGTGCGTGCGTGCGTGCGTGCGTGCGTGCGTCTGCAGGGGGTATCTGTCCCATCCATAGATATCAGGGGTACTGCAGCTGCTGCTGTTCAAACTTTTGCTTTAGGCCCATTCCTTTGATGTTAATAAGCGTTTCTAGTACAATCTTTTTCGCTCTGTTCACCCACATCTTTACATTACCTCGTGTGTGTGTGTGTGTGTGTGTGTGTATGTGTATGTGTGTGTACGTGTGTATAGCATGTGTTTGAAACACTATACTGTATCTGCATAGAAAAAAAGCCTTCTTTTAGTAATGTACAGTTCAAATACTGTATGAACATGACCCCATCTCATCTCATCCCCCTGACTCTGGATACAAAACATTCATGTATTCGTTTGCAACTTTTCATACAATTTGCTTGCACCATTTCAGAGAAATTAAATATTTAAAATGGAAATAAATTGGTAACTGCAGTAACAAACAACACTGTACATGCTAATAGTACATCCATGTAAGCAGTACATACATGCTCAGGAGTTGTTTTTTTGGATCGGTATATACTTGTCATTATCCACTTCAACCATTTTAATTCCCCCCTTTTAAATTATTGTACTGGTTGATGTGTATGTATATATATCTATATATATATATATATATATATATATATATATATATATATATTTCAACCATTATCACCTACAGTACAGTAGCATACAGTGCTCCCACTGCAGCAAGGGATTCTGGGAAATGACATGCAATGTTTACTCGCTCATCCCACAACGTGGCGGTATCAAATATAGCGTTTTCCCAGTTATTATATCCCTGCAGGATGTAGGATAATCCCATCCAAACCCACATACTTACTACATTCCCGTTATGTCACATGTATTATTTCCTGTGAAGGAAGCGCTATGTATATTCCCATTATGGTCACAAATTGGACGATACTGTATTTCCATTATGTCTCCTATTATTTTCCCATGATATCTCATAGAATACTGTCATCCAAAACCACATCATTATTGAATGATTGAAAATGATGCCTCCGTTTTATGTCAAGATTGTCTTGACACTTAGACCCCCAAGATTTCAATAGCGCCTCACTTAAAAGATGACATTATTTTTGATTCAAATGAACTTTTATGGTGCAGAAGCCGCATGGTGCCTGTGCCTACAGTGTATGTATTTGTCAGTGTGTCTCTATCTGCATTTCTGTCTCTTGCTGGCCGCCAGCCTGTGTGATGATGTCAGCCTGTCTGTGATGTAAGAGAGACATTGTGATATCATCACATACTGTAGGCAGGATGGCAGGTGTAAAGCTTCTAAAAGAGAGAGGGAGGGAGAGAGGGAGAGGAGAGAGAGGGAGAAAGAGGGAGAGAGAGAGCAAGCAGCTCCTCCCTCCCATGCAAATGACTGGAGGCAGAGGAGTAGACGGACAGAAGCCTGTGCTGCTTGTAATGGGACAGGATTTGGGGTGCTGTTTCATGCTCTATCTCCCTCCCTCCCACTGTCTCAGGTGCAGAAAGTTTTCAAGGGAGAGAGGAAAGGAAGAGGAAAATGGAAGCTGAGGAGAGCTGGTCCTGTCCCTCTTGTTGGTAAAGAGGGGGCATCCAGAAAGAGGTAAGGAGATAGTTTTATTTTAATTCAAGAAGGAGTGCCTGGTAGCGAAGCTGGTGTGCTCTGTCACACTACAGACCCCTCCCTGTGTGTGTGCGTGCGTGCGTGCGTGCGTGCGTGCGTGCGTGCGTGCGTGCGTCTGCAGGGGGTATCTGTCCCATCCATAGATATCAGGGGTACTGCAGCTGCTGCTGTTCAAACTTTTGCTTTAGGCCCATTCCTTTGATGTTAATAAGCGTTTCTAGTACAATCTTTTTCGCTCTGTTCACCCACATCTTTACATTACCTCGTGTGTGTGTGTGTGTGTGTGTGTATGTGTATGTGTGTGTACGTGTGTATAGCATGTGTTTGAAACACTATACTGTATCTGCATAGAAAAAAAGCCTTCTTTTAGTAATGTACAGTTCAAATACTGTATGAACATGACCCCATCTCATCTCATCCCCCTGACTCTGGATACAAAACATTCATGTATTCGTTTGCAACTTTTCATACAATTTGCTTGCACCATTTCAGAGAAATTAAATATTTAAAATGGAAATAAATTGGTAACTGCAGTAACAAACAACACTGTACATGCTAATAGTACATCCATGTAAGCAGTACATACATGCTCAGGAGTTGTTTTTTTGGATCGGTATATACTTGTCATTATCCACTTCAACCATTTTAATTCCCCCCTTTTAAATTATTGTACTGGTTGATGTGTATGTATATATATCTATATATATATATATATATATATATATATATATATATATATATTTCAACCATTATCACCTACAGTACAGTAGCATACAGTGCTCCCACTGCAGCAAGGGATTCTGGGAAATGACATGCAATGTTTACTCGCTCATCCCACAACGTGGCGGTATCAAATATAGCGTTTTCCCAGTTATTATATCCCTGCAGGATGTAGGATAATCCCAGCCAAACCCACATACTTACTACATTCCCGTTATGTCACATGTATTATTTCCTGTGAAGGAAGCGCTATGTATATTCCCATTATGGTCACAAATTGGACGATACTGTATTTCCATTATGTCTCCTATTATTTTCCCATGATATCTCATAGAATACTGTCATCCAAAACCACATCATTATTGAATGATTGAAAATGATGCCTCCGTTTTATGTCAAGATTGTCTTGACACTTAGACCCCCAAGATTTCAATAGCGCCTCACTTAAAAGATGACATTATTTTTGATTCAAATGAACTTTTATGGTGCAGAAGCCGCATGGTGCCTGTGCCTACAGTGTATGTATTTGTCAGTGTGTCTCTATCTGCATTTCTGTCTCTTGCTGGCCGCCAGCCTGTGTGATGATGTCAGCCTGTCTGTGATGTAAGAGAGACATTGTGATATCATCACATACTGTAGGCAGGATGGCAGGTGTAAAGCTTCTAAAAGAGAGAGGGAGGGAGAGAGGGAGAGGAGAGAGAGGGAGAAAGAGGGAGAGAGAGAGCAAGCAGCTCCTCCCTCCCATGCAAATGACTGGAGGCAGAGGAGTAGACGGACAGAAGCCTGTGCTGCTTGTAATGGGACAGGATTTGGGGTGCTGTTTCATGCTCTATCTCCCTCCCTCCCACTGTCTCAGGTGCAGAAAGTTTTCAAGGGAGAGAGGAAAGGAAGAGGAAAATGGAAGCTGAGGAGAGCTGGTCCTGTCCCTCTTGTTGGTAAAGAGGGGGCATCCAGAAAGAGGTAAGGAGATAGTTTTATTTTAATTCAAGAAGGAGTGCCTGGTAGCGAAGCTGGTGTGCTCTGTCACACTACAGACCCCTCCCTGTGTGTGTGCGTGCGTGCGTGCGTGCGTGCGTGCGTGCGTGCGTGCGTGCGTGCGTCTGCAGGGGGTATCTGTCCCATCCATAGATATCAGGGGTACTGCAGCTGCTGCTGTTCAAACTTTTGCTTTAGGCCCATTCCTTTGATGTTAATAAGCGTTTCTAGTACAATCTTTTTCGCTCTGTTCACCCACATCTTTACATTACCTCGTGTGTGTGTGTGTGTGTGTGTGTATGTGTATGTGTGTGTACGTGTGTATAGCATGTGTTTGAAACACTATACTGTATCTGCATAGAAAAAAAGCCTTCTTTTAGTAATGTACAGTTCAAATACTGTATGAACATGACCCCATCTCATCTCATCCCCCTGACTCTGGATACAAAACATTCATGTATTCGTTTGCAACTTTTCATACAATTTGCTTGCACCATTTCAGAGAAATTAAATATTTAAAATGGAAATAAATTGGTAACTGCAGTAACAAACAACACTGTACATGCTAATAGTACATCCATGTAAGCAGTACATACATGCTCAGGAGTTGTTTTTTTGGATCGGTATATACTTGTCATTATCCACTTCAACCATTTTAATTCCCCCCTTTTAAATTATTGTACTGGTTGATGTGTATGTATATATATCTATATATATATATATATATATATATATATATATATATATATATTTCAACCATTATCACCTACAGTACAGTAGCATACAGTGCTCCCACTGCAGCAAGGGATTCTGGGAAATGACATGCAATGTTTACTCGCTCATCCCACAACGTGGCGGTATCAAATATAGCGTTTTCCCAGTTATTATATCCCTGCAGGATGTAGGATAATCCCAGCCAAACCCACATACTTACTACATTCCCGTTATGTCACATGTATTATTTCCTGTGAAGGAAGCGCTATGTATATTCCCATTATGGTCACAAATTGGACGATACTGTATTTCCATTATGTCTCCTATTATTTTCCCATGATATCTCATAGAATACTGTCATCCAAAACCACATCATTATTGAATGATTGAAAATGATGCCTCCGTTTTATGTCAAGATTGTCTTGACACTTAGACCCCCAAGATTTCAATAGCGCCTCACTTAAAAGATGACATTATTTTTGATTCAAATGAACTTTTATGGTGCAGAAGCCGCATGGTGCCTGTGCCTACAGTGTATGTATTTGTCAGTGTGTCTCTATCTGCATTTCTGTCTCTTGCTGGCCGCCAGCCTGTGTGATGATGTCAGCCTGTCTGTGATGTAAGAGAGACATTGTGATATCATCACATACTGTAGGCAGGATGGCAGGTGTAAAGCTTCTAAAAGAGAGAGGGAGGGAGAGAGGGAGAGGAGAGAGAGGGAGAAAGAGGGAGAGAGAGAGCAAGCAGCTCCTCCCTCCCATGCAAATGACTGGAGGCAGAGGAGTAGACGGACAGAAGCCTGTGCTGCTTGTAATGGGACAGGATTTGGGGTGCTGTTTCATGCTCTATCTCCCTCCCTCCCACTGTCTCAGGTGCAGAAAGTTTTCAAGGGAGAGAGGAAAGGAAGAGGAAAATGGAAGCTGAGGAGAGCTGGTCCTGTCCCTCTTGTTGGTAAAGAGGGGGCATCCAGAAAGAGGTAAGGAGATAGTTTTATTTTAATTCAAGAAGGAGTGCCTGGTAGCGAAGCTGGTGTGCTCTGTCACACTACAGACCCCTCCCTGTGTGTGTGCGTGCGTGCGTGCGTGCGTGCGTGCGTGCGTGCGTGCGTCTGCAGGGGGTATCTGTCCCATCCATAGATATCAGGGGTACTGCAGCTGCTGCTGTTCAAACTTTTGCTTTAGGCCCATTCCTTTGATGTTAATAAGCGTTTCTAGTACAATCTTTTTCGCTCTGTTCACCCACATCTTTACATTACCTCGTGTGTGTGTGTGTGTGTGTGTGTGTATGTGTATGTGTGTGTACGTGTGTATAGCATGTGTTTGAAACACTATACTGTATCTGCATAGAAAAAAAGCCTTCTTTTAGTAATGTACAGTTCAAATACTGTATGAACATGACCCCATCTCATCTCATCCCCCTGACTCTGGATACAAAACATTCATGTATTCGTTTGCAACTTTTCATACAATTTGCTTGCACCATTTCAGAGAAATTAAATATTTAAAATGGAAATAAATTGGTAACTGCAGTAACAAACAACACTGTACATGCTAATAGTACATCCATGTAAGCAGTACATACATGCTCAGGAGTTGTTTTTTTGGATCGGTATATACTTGTCATTATCCACTTCAACCATTTTAATTCCCCCCTTTTAAATTATTGTACTGGTTGATGTGTATGTATATATATCTATATATATATATATATATATATATATATATATATATTTCAACCATTATCACCTACAGTACAGTAGCATACAGTGCTCCCACTGCAGCAAGGGATTCTGGGAAATGACATGCAATGTTTACTCGCTCATCCCACAACGTGGCGGTATCAAATATAGCGTTTTCCCAGTTATTATATCCCTGCAGGATGTAGGATAATCCCAGCCAAACCCACATACTTACTACATTCCCGTTATGTCACATGTATTATTTCCTGTGAAGGAAGCGCTATGTATATTCCCATTATGGTCACAAATTGGACGATACTGTATTTCCATTATGTCTCCTATTATTTTCCCATGATATCTCATAGAATACTGTCATCCAAAACCACATCATTATTGAATGATTGAAAATGATGCCTCCGTTTTATGTCAAGATTGTCTTGACACTTAGACCCCCAAGATTTCAATAGCGCCTCACTTAAAAGATGACATTATTTTTGATTCAAATGAACTTTTATGGTGCAGAAGCCGCATGGTGCCTGTGCCTACAGTGTATGTATTTGTCAGTGTGTCTCTATCTGCATTTCTGTCTCTTGCTGGCCGCCAGCCTGTGTGATGATGTCAGCCTGTCTGTGATGTAAGAGAGACATTGTGATATCATCACATACTGTAGGCAGGATGGCAGGTGTAAAGCTTCTAAAAGAGAGAGGGAGGGAGAGAGGGAGAGGAGAGAGAGGGAGAAAGAGGGAGAGAGAGAGCAAGCAGCTCCTCCCTCCCATGCAAATGACTGGAGGCAGAGGAGTAGACGGACAGAAGCCTGTGCTGCTTGTAATGGGACAGGATTTGGGGTGCTGTTTCATGCTCTATCTCCCTCCCTCCCACTGTCTCAGGTGCAGAAAGTTTTCAAGGGAGAGAGGAAAGGAAGAGGAAAATGGAAGCTGAGGAGAGCTGGTCCTGTCCCTCTTGTTGGTAAAGAGGGGGCATCCAGAAAGAGGTAAGGAGATAGTTTTATTTTAATTCAAGAAGGAGTGCCTGGTAGCGAAGCTGGTGTGCTCTGTCACACTACAGACCCCTCCCTGTGTGTGTGCGTGCGTGCGTGCGTGCGTGCGTGCGTGCGTGCGTCTGCAGGGGGTATCTGTCCCATCCATAGATATCAGGGGTACTGCAGCTGCTGCTGTTCAAACTTTTGCTTTAGGCCCATTCCTTTGATGTTAATAAGCGTTTCTAGTACAATCTTTTTCGCTCTGTTCACCCACATCTTTACATTACCTCGTGTGTGTGTGTGTGTGTGTGTGTATGTGTATGTGTGTGTACGTGTGTATAGCATGTGTTTGAAACACTATACTGTATCTGCATAGAAAAAAAGCCTTCTTTTAGTAATGTACAGTTCAAATACTGTATGAACATGACCCCATCTCATCTCATCCCCCTGACTCTGGATACAAAACATTCATGTATTCGTTTGCAACTTTTCATACAATTTGCTTGCACCATTTCAGAGAAATTAAATATTTAAAATGGAAATAAATTGGTAACTGCAGTAACAAACAACACTGTACATGCTAATAGTACATCCATGTAAGCAGTACATACATGCTCAGGAGTTGTTTTTTTGGATCGGTATATACTTGTCATTATCCACTTCAACCATTTTAATTCCCCCCTTTTAAATTATTGTACTGGTTGATGTGTATGTATATATATCTATATATATATATATATATATATATATATATATATATTTCAACCATTATCACCTACAGTACAGTAGCATACAGTGCTCCCACTGCAGCAAGGGATTCTGGGAAATGACATGCAATGTTTACTCGCTCATCCCACAACGTGGCGGTATCAAATATAGCGTTTTCCCAGTTATTATATCCCTGCAGGATGTAGGATAATCCCAGCCAAACCCACATACTTACTACATTCCCGTTATGTCACATGTATTATTTCCTGTGAAGGAAGCGCTATGTATATTCCCATTATGGTCACAAATTGGACGATACTGTATTTCCATTATGTCTCCTATTATTTTCCCATGATATCTCATAGAATACTGTCATCCAAAACCACATCATTATTGAATGATTGAAAATGATGCCTCCGTTTTATGTCAAGATTGTCTTGACACTTAGACCCCCAAGATTTCAATAGCGCCTCACTTAAAAGATGACATTATTTTTGATTCAAATGAACTTTTATGGTGCAGAAGCCGCATGGTGCCTGTGCCTACAGTGTATGTATTTGTCAGTGTGTCTCTATCTGCATTTCTGTCTCTTGCTGGCCGCCAGCCTGTGTGATGATGTCAGCCTGTCTGTGATGTAAGAGAGACATTGTGATATCATCACATACTGTAGGCAGGATGGCAGGTGTAAAGCTTCTAAAAGAGAGAGGGAGGGAGAGAGGGAGAGGAGAGAGAGGGAGAAAGAGGGAGAGAGAGAGCAAGCAGCTCCTCCCTCCCATGCAAATGACTGGAGGCAGAGGAGTAGACGGACAGAAGCCTGTGCTGCTTGTAATGGGACAGGATTTGGGGTGCTGTTTCATGCTCTATCTCCCTCCCTCCCACTGTCTCAGGTGCAGAAAGTTTTCAAGGGAGAGAGGAAAGGAAGAGGAAAATGGAAGCTGAGGAGAGCTGGTCCTGTCCCTCTTGTTGGTAAAGAGGGGGCATCCAGAAAGAGGTAAGGAGATAGTTTTATTTTAATTCAAGAAGGAGTGCCTGGTAGCGAAGCTGGTGTGCTCTGTCACACTACAGACCCCTCCCTGTGTGTGTGCGTGCGTGCGTGCGTGCGTGCGTGCGTGCGTCTGCAGGGGGTATCTGTCCCATCCATAGATATCAGGGGTACTGCAGCTGCTGCTGTTCAAACTTTTGCTTTAGGCCCATTCCTTTGATGTTAATAAGCGTTTCTAGTACAATCTTTTTCGCTCTGTTCACCCACATCTTTACATTACCTCGTGTGTGTGTGTGTGTGTGTGTGTGTATGTGTATGTGTGTGTACGTGTGTATAGCATGTGTTTGAAACACTATACTGTATCTGCATAGAAAAAAAGCCTTCTTTTAGTAATGTACAGTTCAAATACTGTATGAACATGACCCCATCTCATCTCATCCCCCTGACTCTGGATACAAAACATTCATGTATTCGTTTGCAACTTTTCATACAATTTGCTTGCACCATTTCAGAGAAATTAAATATTTAAAATGGAAATAAATTGGTAACTGCAGTAACAAACAACACTGTACATGCTAATAGTACATCCATGTAAGCAGTACATACATGCTCAGGAGTTGTTTTTTTGGATCGGTATATACTTGTCATTATCCACTTCAACCATTTTAATTCCCCCCTTTTAAATTATTGTACTGGTTGATGTGTATGTATATATATCTATATATATATATATATATATATATATATATATATATTTCAACCATTATCACCTACAGTACAGTAGCATACAGTGCTCCCACTGCAGCAAGGGATTCTGGGAAATGACATGCAATGTTTACTCGCTCATCCCACAACGTGGCGGTATCAAATATAGCGTTTTCCCAGTTATTATATCCCTGCAGGATGTAGGATAATCCCAGCCAAACCCACATACTTACTACATTCCCGTTATGTCACATGTATTATTTCCTGTGAAGGAAGCGCTATGTATATTCCCATTATGGTCACAAATTGGACGATACTGTATTTCCATTATGTCTCCTATTATTTTCCCATGATATCTCATAGAATACTGTCATCCAAAACCACATCATTATTGAATGATTGAAAATGATGCCTCCGTTTTATGTCAAGATTGTCTTGACACTTAGACCCCCAAGATTTCAATAGCGCCTCACTTAAAAGATGACATTATTTTTGATTCAAATGAACTTTTATGGTGCAGAAGCCGCATGGTGCCTGTGCCTACAGTGTATGTATTTGTCAGTGTGTCTCTATCTGCATTTCTGTCTCTTGCTGGCCGCCAGCCTGTGTGATGATGTCAGCCTGTCTGTGATGTAAGAGAGACATTGTGATATCATCACATACTGTAGGCAGGATGGCAGGTGTAAAGCTTCTAAAAGAGAGAGGGAGGGAGAGAGGGAGAGGAGAGAGAGGGAGAAAGAGGGAGAGAGAGAGCAAGCAGCTCCTCCCTCCCATGCAAATGACTGGAGGCAGAGGAGTAGACGGACAGAAGCCTGTGCTGCTTGTAATGGGACAGGATTTGGGGTGCTGTTTCATGCTCTATCTCCCTCCCTCCCACTGTCTCAGGTGCAGAAAGTTTTCAAGGGAGAGAGGAAAGGAAGAGGAAAATGGAAGCTGAGGAGAGCTGGTCCTGTCCCTCTTGTTGGTAAAGAGGGGGCATCCAGAAAGAGGTAAGGAGATAGTTTTATTTTAATTCAAGAAGGAGTGCCTGGTAGCGAAGCTGGTGTGCTCTGTCACACTACAGACCCCTCCCTGTGTGTGTGCGTGCGTGCGTGCGTGCGTGCGTGCGTGCGTGCGTCTGCAGGGGGTATCTGTCCCATCCATAGATATCAGGGGTACTGCAGCTGCTGCTGTTCAAACTTTTGCTTTAGGCCCATTCCTTTGATGTTAATAAGCGTTTCTAGTACAATCTTTTTCGCTCTGTTCACCCACATCTTTACATTACCTCGTGTGTGTGTGTGTGTGTGTGTGTATGTGTATGTGTGTGTACGTGTGTATAGCATGTGTTTGAAACACTATACTGTATCTGCATAGAAAAAAAGCCTTCTTTTAGTAATGTACAGTTCAAATACTGTATGAACATGACCCCATCTCATCTCATCCCCCTGACTCTGGATACAAAACATTCATGTATTCGTTTGCAACTTTTCATACAATTTGCTTGCACCATTTCAGAGAAATTAAATATTTAAAATGGAAATAAATTGGTAACTGCAGTAACAAACAACACTGTACATGCTAATAGTACATCCATGTAAGCAGTACATACATGCTCAGGAGTTGTTTTTTTGGATCGGTATATACTTGTCATTATCCACTTCAACCATTTTAATTCCCCCCTTTTAAATTATTGTACTGGTTGATGTGTATGTATATATATCTATATATATATATATATATATATATATATATATATATTTCAACCATTATCACCTACAGTACAGTAGCATACAGTGCTCCCACTGCAGCAAGGGATTCTGGGAAATGACATGCAATGTTTACTCGCTCATCCCACAACGTGGCGGTATCAAATATAGCGTTTTCCCAGTTATTATATCCCTGCAGGATGTAGGATAATCCCAGCCAAACCCACATACTTACTACATTCCCGTTATGTCACATGTATTATTTCCTGTGAAGGAAGCGCTATGTATATTCCCATTATGGTCACAAATTGGACGATACTGTATTTCCATTATGTCTCCTATTATTTTCCCATGATATCTCATAGAATACTGTCATCCAAAACCACATCATTATTGAATGATTGAAAATGATGCCTCCGTTTTATGTCAAGATTGTCTTGACACTTAGACCCCCAAGATTTCAATAGCGCCTCACTTAAAAGATGACATTATTTTTGATTCAAATGAACTTTTATGGTGCAGAAGCCGCATGGTGCCTGTGCCTACAGTGTATGTATTTGTCAGTGTGTCTCTATCTGCATTTCTGTCTCTTGCTGGCCGCCAGCCTGTGTGATGATGTCAGCCTGTCTGTGATGTAAGAGAGACATTGTGATATCATCACATACTGTAGGCAGGATGGCAGGTGTAAAGCTTCTAAAAGAGAGAGGGAGGGAGAGAGGGAGAGGAGAGAGAGGGAGAAAGAGGGAGAGAGAGAGCAAGCAGCTCCTCCCTCCCATGCAAATGACTGGAGGCAGAGGAGTAGACGGACAGAAGCCTGTGCTGCTTGTAATGGGACAGGATTTGGGGTGCTGTTTCATGCTCTATCTCCCTCCCTCCCACTGTCTCAGGTGCAGAAAGTTTTCAAGGGAGAGAGGAAAGGAAGAGGAAAATGGAAGCTGAGGAGAGCTGGTCCTGTCCCTCTTGTTGGTAAAGAGGGGGCATCCAGAAAGAGGTAAGGAGATAGTTTTATTTTAATTCAAGAAGGAGTGCCTGGTAGCGAAGCTGGTGTGCTCTGTCACACTACAGACCCCTCCCTGTGTGTGTGCGTGCGTGCGTGCGTGCGTGCGTGCGTGCGTGCGTGCGTCTGCAGGGGGTATCTGTCCCATCCATAGATATCAGGGGTACTGCAGCTGCTGCTGTTCAAACTTTTGCTTTAGGCCCATTCCTTTGATGTTAATAAGCGTTTCTAGTACAATCTTTTTCGCTCTGTTCACCCACATCTTTACATTACCTCGTGTGTGTGTGTGTGTGTGTGTGTATGTGTATGTGTGTGTACGTGTGTATAGCATGTGTTTGAAACACTATACTGTATCTGCATAGAAAAAAAGCCTTCTTTTAGTAATGTACAGTTCAAATACTGTATGAACATGACCCCATCTCATCTCATCCCCCTGACTCTGGATACAAAACATTCATGTATTCGTTTGCAACTTTTCATACAATTTGCTTGCACCATTTCAGAGAAATTAAATATTTAAAATGGAAATAAATTGGTAACTGCAGTAACAAACAACACTGTACATGCTAATAGTACATCCATGTAAGCAGTACATACATGCTCAGGAGTTGTTTTTTTGGATCGGTATATACTTGTCATTATCCACTTCAACCATTTTAATTCCCCCCTTTTAAATTATTGTACTGGTTGATGTGTATGTATATATATCTATATATATATATATATATATATATATATATATATATATTTCAACCATTATCACCTACAGTACAGTAGCATACAGTGCTCCCACTGCAGCAAGGGATTCTGGGAAATGACATGCAATGTTTACTCGCTCATCCCACAACGTGGCGGTATCAAATATAGCGTTTTCCCAGTTATTATATCCCTGCAGGATGTAGGATAATCCCAGCCAAACCCACATACTTACTACATTCCCGTTATGTCACATGTATTATTTCCTGTGAAGGAAGCGCTATGTATATTCCCATTATGGTCACAAATTGGACGATACTGTATTTCCATTATGTCTCCTATTATTTTCCCATGATATCTCATAGAATACTGTCATCCAAAACCACATCATTATTGAATGATTGAAAATGATGCCTCCGTTTTATGTCAAGATTGTCTTGACACTTAGACCCCCAAGATTTCAATAGCGCCTCACTTAAAAGATGACATTATTTTTGATTCAAATGAACTTTTATGGTGCAGAAGCCGCATGGTGCCTGTGCCTACAGTGTATGTATTTGTCAGTGTGTCTCTATCTGCATTTCTGTCTCTTGCTGGCCGCCAGCCTGTGTGATGATGTCAGCCTGTCTGTGATGTAAGAGAGACATTGTGATATCATCACATACTGTAGGCAGGATGGCAGGTGTAAAGCTTCTAAAAGAGAGAGGGAGGGAGAGAGGGAGAGGAGAGAGAGGGAGAAAGAGGGAGAGAGAGAGCAAGCAGCTCCTCCCTCCCATGCAAATGACTGGAGGCAGAGGAGTAGACGGACAGAAGCCTGTGCTGCTTGTAATGGGACAGGATTTGGGGTGCTGTTTCATGCTCTATCTCCCTCCCTCCCACTGTCTCAGGTGCAGAAAGTTTTCAAGGGAGAGAGGAAAGGAAGAGGAAAATGGAAGCTGAGGAGAGCTGGTCCTGTCCCTCTTGTTGGTAAAGAGGGGGCATCCAGAAAGAGGTAAGGAGATAGTTTTATTTTAATTCAAGAAGGAGTGCCTGGTAGCGAAGCTGGTGTGCTCTGTCACACTACAGACCCCTCCCTGTGTGTGTGCGTGCGTGCGTGCGTGCGTGCGTGCGTGCGTGCGTCTGCAGGGGGTATCTGTCCCATCCATAGATATCAGGGGTACTGCAGCTGCTGCTGTTCAAACTTTTGCTTTAGGCCCATTCCTTTGATGTTAATAAGCGTTTCTAGTACAATCTTTTTCGCTCTGTTCACCCACATCTTTACATTACCTCGTGTGTGTGTGTGTGTGTGTGTGTATGTGTATGTGTGTGTACGTGTGTATAGCATGTGTTTGAAACACTATACTGTATCTGCATAGAAAAAAAGCCTTCTTTTAGTAATGTACAGTTCAAATACTGTATGAACATGACCCCATCTCATCTCATCCCCCTGACTCTGGATACAAAACATTCATGTATTCGTTTGCAACTTTTCATACAATTTGCTTGCACCATTTCAGAGAAATTAAATATTTAAAATGGAAATAAATTGGTAACTGCAGTAACAAACAACACTGTACATGCTAATAGTACATCCATGTAAGCAGTACATACATGCTCAGGAGTTGTTTTTTTGGATCGGTATATACTTGTCATTATCCACTTCAACCATTTTAATTCCCCCCTTTTAAATTATTGTACTGGTTGATGTGTATGTATATATATCTATATATATATATATATATATATATATATATATATATATATATATTCAACCATTATCACCTACAGTACAGTAGCATACAGTGCTCCCACTGCAGCAAGGGATTCTGGGAAATGACATGCAATGTTTACTCGCTCATCCCACAACGTGGCGGTATCAAATATAGCGTTTTCCCAGTTATTATATCCCTGCAGGATGTAGGATAATCCCAGCCAAACCCACATACTTACTACATTCCCGTTATGTCACATGTATTATTTCCTGTGAAGGAAGCGCTATGTATATTCCCATTATGGTCACAAATTGGACGATACTGTATTTCCATTATGTCTCCTATTATTTTCCCATGATATCTCATAGAATACTGTCATCCAAAACCACATCATTATTGAATGATTGAAAATGATGCCTCCGTTTTATGTCAAGATTGTCTTGACACTTAGACCCCCAAGATTTCAATAGCGCCTCACTTAAAAGATGACATTATTTTTGATTCAAATGAACTTTTATGGTGCAGAAGCCGCATGGTGCCTGTGCCTACAGTGTATGTATTTGTCAGTGTGTCTCTATCTGCATTTCTGTCTCTTGCTGGCCGCCAGCCTGTGTGATGATGTCAGCCTGTCTGTGATGTAAGAGAGACATTGTGATATCATCACATACTGTAGGCAGGATGGCAGGTGTAAAGCTTCTAAAAGAGAGAGGGAGGGAGAGAGGGAGAGGAGAGAGAGGGAGAAAGAGGGAGAGAGAGAGCAAGCAGCTCCTCCCTCCCATGCAAATGACTGGAGGCAGAGGAGTAGACGGACAGAAGCCTGTGCTGCTTGTAATGGGACAGGATTTGGGGTGCTGTTTCATGCTCTATCTCCCTCCCTCCCACTGTCTCAGGTGCAGAAAGTTTTCAAGGGAGAGAGGAAAGGAAGAGGAAAATGGAAGCTGAGGAGAGCTGGTCCTGTCCCTCTTGTTGGTAAAGAGGGGGCATCCAGAAAGAGGTAAGGAGATAGTTTTATTTTAATTCAAGAAGGAGTGCCTGGTAGCGAAGCTGGTGTGCTCTGTCACACTACAGACCCCTCCCTGTGTGTGTGCGTGCGTGCGTGCGTGCGTGCGTGCGTGCGTGCGTGCGTCTGCAGGGGGTATCTGTCCCATCCATAGATATCAGGGGTACTGCAGCTGCTGCTGTTCAAACTTTTGCTTTAGGCCCATTCCTTTGATGTTAATAAGCGTTTCTAGTACAATCTTTTTCGCTCTGTTCACCCACATCTTTACATTACCTCGTGTGTGTGTGTGTGTGTGTGTGTATGTGTATGTGTGTGTACGTGTGTATAGCATGTGTTTGAAACACTATACTGTATCTGCATAGAAAAAAAGCCTTCTTTTAGTAATGTACAGTTCAAATACTGTATGAACATGACCCCATCTCATCTCATCCCCCTGACTCTGGATACAAAACATTCATGTATTCGTTTGCAACTTTTCATACAATTTGCTTGCACCATTTCAGAGAAATTAAATATTTAAAATGGAAATAAATTGGTAACTGCAGTAACAAACAACACTGTACATGCTAATAGTACATCCATGTAAGCAGTACATACATGCTCAGGAGTTGTTTTTTTGGATCGGTATATACTTGTCATTATCCACTTCAACCATTTTAATTCCCCCCTTTTAAATTATTGTACTGGTTGATGTGTATGTATATATATCTATATATATCTATATATATATATATATATATATATATATTTCAACCATTATCACCTACAGTACAGTAGCATACAGTGCTCCCACTGCAGCAAGGGATTCTGGGAAATGACATGCAATGTTTACTCGCTCATCCCACAACGTGGCGGTATCAAATATAGCGTTTTCCCAGTTATTATATCCCTGCAGGATGTAGGATAATCCCAGCCAAACCCACATACTTACTACATTCCCGTTATGTCACATGTATTATTTCCTGTGAAGGAAGCGCTATGTATATTCCCATTATGGTCACAAATTGGACGATACTGTATTTCCATTATGTCTCCTATTATTTTCCCATGATATCTCATAGAATACTGTCATCCAAAACCACATCATTATTGAATGATTGAAAATGATGCCTCCGTTTTATGTCAAGATTGTCTTGACACTTAGACCCCCAAGATTTCAATAGCGCCTCACTTAAAAGATGACATTATTTTTGATTCAAATGAACTTTTATGGTGCAGAAGCCGCATGGTGCCTGTGCCTACAGTGTATGTATTTGTCAGTGTGTCTCTATCTGCATTTCTGTCTCTTGCTGGCCGCCAGCCTGTGTGATGATGTCAGCCTGTCTGTGATGTAAGAGAGACATTGTGATATCATCACATACTGTAGGCAGGATGGCAGGTGTAAAGCTTCTAAAAGAGAGAGGGAGGGAGAGAGGGAGAGGAGAGAGAGGGAGAAAGAGGGAGAGAGAGAGCAAGCAGCTCCTCCCTCCCATGCAAATGACTGGAGGCAGAGGAGTAGACGGACAGAAGCCTGTGCTGCTTGTAATGGGACAGGATTTGGGGTGCTGTTTCATGCTCTATCTCCCTCCCTCCCACTGTCTCAGGTGCAGAAAGTTTTCAAGGGAGAGAGGAAAGGAAGAGGAAAATGGAAGCTGAGGAGAGCTGGTCCTGTCCCTCTTGTTGGTAAAGAGGGGGCATCCAGAAAGAGGTAAGGAGATAGTTTTATTTTAATTCAAGAAGGAGTGCCTGGTAGCGAAGCTGGTGTGCTCTGTCACACTACAGACCCCTCCCTGTGTGTGTGCGTGCGTGCGTGCGTGCGTGCGTGCGTGCGTGCGTGCGTCTGCAGGGGGTATCTGTCCCATCCATAGATATCAGGGGTACTGCAGCTGCTGCTGTTCAAACTTTTGCTTTAGGCCCATTCCTTTGATGTTAATAAGCGTTTCTAGTACAATCTTTTTCGCTCTGTTCACCCACATCTTTACATTACCTCGTGTGTGTGTGTGTGTGTGTGTGTGTATGTGTATGTGTGTGTACGTGTGTATAGCATGTGTTTGAAACACTATACTGTATCTGCATAGAAAAAAAGCCTTCTTTTAGTAATGTACAGTTCAAATACTGTATGAACATGACCCCATCTCATCTCATCCCCCTGACTCTGGATACAAAACATTCATGTATTCGTTTGCAACTTTTCATACAATTTGCTTGCACCATTTCAGAGAAATTAAATATTTAAAATGGAAATAAATTGGTAACTGCAGTAACAAACAACACTGTACATGCTAATAGTACATCCATGTAAGCAGTACATACATGCTCAGGAGTTGTTTTTTTGGATCGGTATATACTTGTCATTATCCACTTCAACCATTTTAATTCCCCCCTTTTAAATTATTGTACTGGTTGATGTGTATGTATATATATCTATATATATCTATATATATATATATATATATATATATATTTCAACCATTATCACCTACAGTACAGTAGCATACAGTGCTCCCACTGCAGCAAGGGATTCTGGGAAATGACATGCAATGTTTACTCGCTCATCCCACAACGTGGCGGTATCAAATATAGCGTTTTCCCAGTTATTATATCCCTGCAGGATGTAGGATAATCCCAGCCAAACCCACATACTTACTACATTCCCGTTATGTCACATGTATTATTTCCTGTGAAGGAAGCGCTATGTATATTCCCATTATGGTCACAAATTGGACGATACTGTATTTCCATTATGTCTCCTATTATTTTCCCATGATATCTCATAGAATACTGTCATCCAAAACCACATCATTATTGAATGATTGAAAATGATGCCTCCGTTTTATGTCAAGATTGTCTTGACACTTAGACCCCCAAGATTTCAATAGCGCCTCACTTAAAAGATGACATTATTTTTGATTCAAATGAACTTTTATGGTGCAGAAGCCGCATGGTGCCTGTGCCTACAGTGTATGTATTTGTCAGTGTGTCTCTATCTGCATTTCTGTCTCTTGCTGGCCGCCAGCCTGTGTGATGATGTCAGCCTGTCTGTGATGTAAGAGAGACATTGTGATATCATCACATACTGTAGGCAGGATGGCAGGTGTAAAGCTTCTAAAAGAGAGAGGGAGGGAGAGAGGGAGAGGAGAGAGAGGGAGAAAGAGGGAGAGAGAGAGCAAGCAGCTCCTCCCTCCCATGCAAATGACTGGAGGCAGAGGAGTAGAGGGACAGAAGCCTGTGCTGCTTGTAATGGGACAGGATTTGGGGTGCTGTTTCATGCTCTATCTCCCTCCCTCCCACTGTCTCAGGTGCAGAAAGTTTTCAAGGGAGAGAGGAAAGGAAGAGGAAAATGGAAGCTGAGGAGAGCTGGTCCTGTCCCTCTTGTTGGTAAAGAGGGGGCATCCAGAAAGAGGTAAGGAGATAGTTTTATTTTAATTCAAGAAGGAGTGCCTGGTAGCGAAGCTGGTGTGCTCTGTCACACTACAGACCCCTCCCTGTGTGTGTGCGTGCGTGCGTGCGTGCGTGCGTGCGTGCGTGCGTCTGCAGGGGGTATCTGTCCCATCCATAGATATCAGGGGTACTGCAGCTGCTGCTGTTCAAACTTTTGCTTTAGGCCCATTCCTTTGATGTTAATAAGCGTTTCTAGTACAATCTTTTTCGCTCTGTTCACCCACATCTTTACATTACCTCGTGTGTGTGTGTGTGTGTGTGTGTATGTGTATGTGTGTGTACGTGTGTATAGCATGTGTTTGAAACACTATACTGTATCTGCATAGAAAAAAAGCCTTCTTTTAGTAATGTACAGTTCAAATACTGTATGAACATGACCCCATCTCATCTCATCCCCCTGACTCTGGATACAAAACATTCATGTATTCGTTTGCAACTTTTCATACAATTTGCTTGCACCATTTCAGAGAAATTAAATATTTAAAATGGAAATAAATTGGTAACTGCAGTAACAAACAACACTGTACATGCTAATAGTACATCCATGTAAGCAGTACATACATGCTCAGGAGTTGTTTTTTTGGATCGGTATATACTTGTCATTATCCACTTCAACCATTTTAATTCCCCCCTTTTAAATTATTGTACTGGTTGATGTGTATGTATATATATCTATATATATATATATATATATATATATATATATATATTTCAACCATTATCACCTACAGTACAGTAGCATACAGTGCTCCCACTGCAGCAAGGGATTCTGGGAAATGACATGCAATGTTTACTCGCTCATCCCACAACGTGGCGGTATCAAATATAGCGTTTTCCCAGTTATTATATCCCTGCAGGATGTAGGATAATCCCAGCCAAACCCACATACTTACTACATTCCCGTTATGTCACATGTATTATTTCCTGTGAAGGAAGCGCTATGTATATTCCCATTATGGTCACAAATTGGACGATACTGTATTTCCATTATGTCTCCTATTATTTTCCCATGATATCTCATAGAATACTGTCATCCAAAACCACATCATTATTGAATGATTGAAAATGATGCCTCCGTTTTATGTCAAGATTGTCTTGACACTTAGACCCCCAAGATTTCAATAGCGCCTCACTTAAAAGATGACATTATTTTTGATTCAAATGAACTTTTATGGTGCAGAAGCCGCATGGTGCCTGTGCCTACAGTGTATGTATTTGTCAGTGTGTCTCTATCTGCATTTCTGTCTCTTGCTGGCCGCCAGCCTGTGTGATGATGTCAGCCTGTCTGTGATGTAAGAGAGACATTGTGATATCATCACATACTGTAGGCAGGATGGCAGGTGTAAAGCTTCTAAAAGAGAGAGGGAGGGAGAGAGGGAGAGGAGAGAGAGGGAGAAAGAGGGAGAGAGAGAGCAAGCAGCTCCTCCCTCCCATGCAAATGACTGGAGGCAGAGGAGTAGACGGACAGAAGCCTGTGCTGCTTGTAATGGGACAGGATTTGGGGTGCTGTTTCATGCTCTATCTCCCTCCCTCCCACTGTCTCAGGTGCAGAAAGTTTTCAAGGGAGAGAGGAAAGGAAGAGGAAAATGGAAGCTGAGGAGAGCTGGTCCTGTCCCTCTTGTTGGTAAAGAGGGGGCATCCAGAAAGAGGTAAGGAGATAGTTTTATTTTAATTCAAGAAGGAGTGCCTGGTAGCGAAGCTGGTGTGCTCTGTCACACTACAGACCCCTCCCTGTGTGTGTGCGTGCGTGCGTGCGTGCGTGCGTGCGTGCGTCTGCAGGGGGTATCTGTCCCATCCATAGATATCAGGGGTACTGCAGCTGCTGCTGTTCAAACTTTTGCTTTAGGCCCATTCCTTTGATGTTAATAAGCGTTTCTAGTACAATCTTTTTCGCTCTGTTCACCCACATCTTTACATTACCTCGTGTGTGTGTGTGTGTGTGTGTGTGTATGTGTATGTGTGTGTACGTGTGTATAGCATGTGTTTGAAACACTATACTGTATCTGCATAGAAAAAAAGCCTTCTTTTAGTAATGTACAGTTCAAATACTGTATGAACATGACCCCATCTCATCTCATCCCCCTGACTCTGGATACAAAACATTCATGTATTCGTTTGCAACTTTTCATACAATTTGCTTGCACCATTTCAGAGAAATTAAATATTTAAAATGGAAATAAATTGGTAACTGCAGTAACAAACAACACTGTACATGCTAATAGTACATCCATGTAAGCAGTACATACATGCTCAGGAGTTGTTTTTTTGGATCGGTATATACTTGTCATTATCCACTTCAACCATTTTAATTCCCCCCTTTTAAATTATTGTACTGGTTGATGTGTATGTATATATATCTATATATATATATATATATATATATATATATATATATTTCAACCATTATCACCTACAGTACAGTAGCATACAGTGCTCCCACTGCAGCAAGGGATTCTGGGAAATGACATGCAATGTTTACTCGCTCATCCCACAACGTGGCGGTATCAAATATAGCGTTTTCCCAGTTATTATATCCCTGCAGGATGTAGGATAATCCCAGCCAAACCCACATACTTACTACATTCCCGTTATGTCACATGTATTATTTCCTGTGAAGGAAGCGCTATGTATATTCCCATTATGGTCACAAATTGGACGATACTGTATTTCCATTATGTCTCCTATTATTTTCCCATGATATCTCATAGAATACTGTCATCCAAAACCACATCATTATTGAATGATTGAAAATGATGCCTCCGTTTTATGTCAAGATTGTCTTGACACTTAGACCCCCAAGATTTCAATAGCGCCTCACTTAAAAGATGACATTATTTTTGATTCAAATGAACTTTTATGGTGCAGAAGCCGCATGGTGCCTGTGCCTACAGTGTATGTATTTGTCAGTGTGTCTCTATCTGCATTTCTGTCTCTTGCTGGCCGCCAGCCTGTGTGATGATGTCAGCCTGTCTGTGATGTAAGAGAGACATTGTGATATCATCACATACTGTAGGCAGGATGGCAGGTGTAAAGCTTCTAAAAGAGAGAGGGAGGGAGAGAGGGAGAGGAGAGAGAGGGAGAAAGAGGGAGAGAGAGAGCAAGCAGCTCCTCCCTCCCATGCAAATGACTGGAGGCAGAGGAGTAGACGGACAGAAGCCTGTGCTGCTTGTAATGGGACAGGATTTGGGGTGCTGTTTCATGCTCTATCTCCCTCCCTCCCACTGTCTCAGGTGCAGAAAGTTTTCAAGGGAGAGAGGAAAGGAAGAGGAAAATGGAAGCTGAGGAGAGCTGGTCCTGTCCCTCTTGTTGGTAAAGAGGGGGCATCCAGAAAGAGGTAAGGAGATAGTTTTATTTTAATTCAAGAAGGAGTGCCTGGTAGCGAAGCTGGTGTGCTCTGTCACACTACAGACCCCTCCCTGTGTGTGTGCGTGCGTGCGTGCGTGCGTGCGTGCGTGCGTGCGTCTGCAGGGGGTATCTGTCCCATCCATAGATATCAGGGGTACTGCAGCTGCTGCTGTTCAAACTTTTGCTTTAGGCCCATTCCTTTGATGTTAATAAGCGTTTCTAGTACAATCTTTTTCGCTCTGTTCACCCACATCTTTACATTACCTCGTGTGTGTGTGTGTGTGTGTGTGTATGTGTATGTGTGTGTACGTGTGTATAGCATGTGTTTGAAACACTATACTGTATCTGCATAGAAAAAAAGCCTTCTTTTAGTAATGTACAGTTCAAATACTGTATGAACATGACCCCATCTCATCTCATCCCCCTGACTCTGGATACAAAACATTCATGTATTCGTTTGCAACTTTTCATACAATTTGCTTGCACCATTTCAGAGAAATTAAATATTTAAAATGGAAATAAATTGGTAACTGCAGTAACAAACAACACTGTACATGCTAATAGTACATCCATGTAAGCAGTACATACATGCTCAGGAGTTGTTTTTTTGGATCGGTATATACTTGTCATTATCCACTTCAACCATTTTAATTCCCCCCTTTTAAATTATTGTACTGGTTGATGTGTATGTATATATATCTATATATATATATATATATATATATATATATATATATTTCAACCATTATCACCTACAGTACAGTAGCATACAGTGCTCCCACTGCAGCAAGGGATTCTGGGAAATGACATGCAATGTTTACTCGCTCATCCCACAACGTGGCGGTATCAAATATAGCGTTTTCCCAGTTATTATATCCCTGCAGGATGTAGGATAATCCCAGCCAAACCCACATACTTACTACATTCCCGTTATGTCACATGTATTATTTCCTGTGAAGGAAGCGCTATGTATATTCCCATTATGGTCACAAATTGGACGATACTGTATTTCCATTATGTCTCCTATTATTTTCCCATGATATCTCATAGAATACTGTCATCCAAAACCACATCATTATTGAATGATTGAAAATGATGCCTCCGTTTTATGTCAAGATTGTCTTGACACTTAGACCCCCAAGATTTCAATAGCGCCTCACTTAAAAGATGACATTATTTTTGATTCAAATGAACTTTTATGGTGCAGAAGCCGCATGGTGCCTGTGCCTACAGTGTATGTATTTGTCAGTGTGTCTCTATCTGCATTTCTGTCTCTTGCTGGCCGCCAGCCTGTGTGATGATGTCAGCCTGTCTGTGATGTAAGAGAGACATTGTGATATCATCACATACTGTAGGCAGGATGGCAGGTGTAAAGCTTCTAAAAGAGAGAGGGAGGGAGAGAGGGAGAGGAGAGAGAGGGAGAAAGAGGGAGAGAGAGAGCAAGCAGCTCCTCCCTCCCATGCAAATGACTGGAGGCAGAGGAGTAGACGGACAGAAGCCTGTGCTGCTTGTAATGGGACAGGATTTGGGGTGCTGTTTCATGCTCTATCTCCCTCCCTCCCACTGTCTCAGGTGCAGAAAGTTTTCAAGGGAGAGAGGAAAGGAAGAGGAAAATGGAAGCTGAGGAGAGCTGGTCCTGTCCCTCTTGTTGGTAAAGAGGGGGCATCCAGAAAGAGGTAAGGAGATAGTTTTATTTTAATTCAAGAAGGAGTGCCTGGTAGCGAAGCTGGTGTGCTCTGTCACACTACAGACCCCTCCCTGTGTGTGTGCGTGCGTGCGTGCGTGCGTGCGTGCGTGCGTGCGTGCGTCTGCAGGGGGTATCTGTCCCATCCATAGATATCAGGGGTACTGCAGCTGCTGCTGTTCAAACTTTTGCTTTAGGCCCATTCCTTTGATGTTAATAAGCGTTTCTAGTACAATCTTTTTCGCTCTGTTCACCCACATCTTTACATTACCTCGTGTGTGTGTGTGTGTGTGTGTGTATGTGTATGTGTGTGTACGTGTGTATAGCATGTGTTTGAAACACTATACTGTATCTGCATAGAAAAAAAGCCTTCTTTTAGTAATGTACAGTTCAAATACTGTATGAACATGACCCCATCTCATCTCATCCCCCTGACTCTGGATACAAAACATTCATGTATTCGTTTGCAACTTTTCATACAATTTGCTTGCACCATTTCAGAGAAATTAAATATTTAAAATGGAAATAAATTGGTAACTGCAGTAACAAACAACACTGTACATGCTAATAGTACATCCATGTAAGCAGTACATACATGCTCAGGAGTTGTTTTTTTGGATCGGTATATACTTGTCATTATCCACTTCAACCATTTTAATTCCCCCCTTTTAAATTATTGTACTGGTTGATGTGTATGTATATATATCTATATATATATATATATATATATATATATATATATATATTTCAACCATTATCACCTACAGTACAGTAGCATACAGTGCTCCCACTGCAGCAAGGGATTCTGGGAAATGACATGCAATGTTTACTCGCTCATCCCACAACGTGGCGGTATCAAATATAGCGTTTTCCCAGTTATTATATCCCTGCAGGATGTAGGATAATCCCAGCCAAACCCACATACTTACTACATTCCCGTTATGTCACATGTATTATTTCCTGTGAAGGAAGCGCTATGTATATTCCCATTATGGTCACAAATTGGACGATACTGTATTTCCATTATGTCTCCTATTATTTTCCCATGATATCTCATAGAATACTGTCATCCAAAACCACATCATTATTGAATGATTGAAAATGATGCCTCCGTTTTATGTCAAGATTGTCTTGACACTTAGACCCCCAAGATTTCAATAGCGCCTCACTTAAAAGATGACATTATTTTTGATTCAAATGAACTTTTATGGTGCAGAAGCCGCATGGTGCCTGTGCCTACAGTGTATGTATTTGTCAGTGTGTCTCTATCTGCATTTCTGTCTCTTGCTGGCCGCCAGCCTGTGTGATGATGTCAGCCTGTCTGTGATGTAAGAGAGACATTGTGATATCATCACATACTGTAGGCAGGATGGCAGGTGTAAAGCTTCTAAAAGAGAGAGGGAGGGAGAGAGGGAGAGGAGAGAGAGGGAGAAAGAGGGAGAGAGAGAGCAAGCAGCTCCTCCCTCCCATGCAAATGACTGGAGGCAGAGGAGTAGACGGACAGAAGCCTGTGCTGCTTGTAATGGGACAGGATTTGGGGTGCTGTTTCATGCTCTATCTCCCTCCCTCCCACTGTCTCAGGTGCAGAAAGTTTTCAAGGGAGAGAGGAAAGGAAGAGGAAAATGGAAGCTGAGGAGAGCTGGTCCTGTCCCTCTTGTTGGTAAAGAGGGGGCATCCAGAAAGAGGTAAGGAGATAGTTTTATTTTAATTCAAGAAGGAGTGCCTGGTAGCGAAGCTGGTGTGCTCTGTCACACTACAGACCCCTCCCTGTGTGTGTGCGTGCGTGCGTGCGTGCGTGCGTGCGTGCGTGCGTCTGCAGGGGGTATCTGTCCCATCCATAGATATCAGGGGTACTGCAGCTGCTGCTGTTCAAACTTTTGCTTTAGGCCCATTCCTTTGATGTTAATAAGCGTTTCTAGTACAATCTTTTTCGCTCTGTTCACCCACATCTTTACATTACCTCGTGTGTGTGTGTGTGTGTGTGTGTATGTGTATGTGTGTGTACGTGTGTATAGCATGTGTTTGAAACACTATACTGTATCTGCATAGAAAAAAAGCCTTCTTTTAGTAATGTACAGTTCAAATACTGTATGAACATGACCCCATCTCATCTCATCCCCCTGACTCTGGATACAAAACATTCATGTATTCGTTTGCAACTTTTCATACAATTTGCTTGCACCATTTCAGAGAAATTAAATATTTAAAATGGAAATAAATTGGTAACTGCAGTAACAAACAACACTGTACATGCTAATAGTACATCCATGTAAGCAGTACATACATGCTCAGGAGTTGTTTTTTTGGATCGGTATATACTTGTCATTATCCACTTCAACCATTTTAATTCCCCCCTTTTAAATTATTGTACTGGTTGATGTGTATGTATATATATCTATATATATATATATATATATATATATATATATATATATATATATTTCAACCATTATCACCTACAGTACAGTAGCATACAGTGCTCCCACTGCAGCAAGGGATTCTGGGAAATGACATGCAATGTTTACTCGCTCATCCCACAACGTGGCGGTATCAAATATAGCGTTTTCCCAGTTATTATATCCCTGCAGGATGTAGGATAATCCCAGCCAAACCCACATACTTACTACATTCCCGTTATGTCACATGTATTATTTCCTGTGAAGGAAGCGCTATGTATATTCCCATTATGGTCACAAATTGGACGATACTGTATTTCCATTATGTCTCCTATTATTTTCCCATGATATCTCATAGAATACTGTCATCCAAAACCACATCATTATTGAATGATTGAAAATGATGCCTCCGTTTTATGTCAAGATTGTCTTGACACTTAGACCCCCAAGATTTCAATAGCGCCTCACTTAAAAGATGACATTATTTTTGATTCAAATGAACTTTTATGGTGCAGAAGCCGCATGGTGCCTGTGCCTACAGTGTATGTATTTGTCAGTGTGTCTCTATCTGCATTTCTGTCTCTTGCTGGCCGCCAGCCTGTGTGATGATGTCAGCCTGTCTGTGATGTAAGAGAGACATTGTGATATCATCACATACTGTAGGCAGGATGGCAGGTGTAAAGCTTCTAAAAGAGAGAGGGAGGGAGAGAGGGAGAGGAGAGAGAGGGAGAAAGAGGGAGAGAGAGAGCAAGCAGCTCCTCCCTCCCATGCAAATGACTGGAGGCAGAGGAGTAGACGGACAGAAGCCTGTGCTGCTTGTAATGGGACAGGATTTGGGGTGCTGTTTCATGCTCTATCTCCCTCCCTCCCACTGTCTCAGGTGCAGAAAGTTTTCAAGGGAGAGAGGAAAGGAAGAGGAAAATGGAAGCTGAGGAGAGCTGGTCCTGTCCCTCTTGTTGGTAAAGAGGGGGCATCCAGAAAGAGGTAAGGAGATAGTTTTATTTTAATTCAAGAAGGAGTGCCTGGTAGCGAAGCTGGTGTGCTCTGTCACACTACAGACCCCTCCCTGTGTGTGTGCGTGCGTGCGTGCGTGCGTGCGTGCGTGCGTGCGTGCGTCTGCAGGGGGTATCTGTCCCATCCATAGATATCAGGGGTACTGCAGCTGCTGCTGTTCAAACTTTTGCTTTAGGCCCATTCCTTTGATGTTAATAAGCGTTTCTAGTACAATCTTTTTCGCTCTGTTCACCCACATCTTTACATTACCTCGTGTGTGTGTGTGTGTGTGTGTGTATGTGTATGTGTGTGTACGTGTGTATAGCATGTGTTTGAAACACTATACTGTATCTGCATAGAAAAAAAGCCTTCTTTTAGTAATGTACAGTTCAAATACTGTATGAACATGACCCCATCTCATCTCATCCCCCTGACTCTGGATACAAAACATTCATGTATTCGTTTGCAACTTTTCATACAATTTGCTTGCACCATTTCAGAGAAATTAAATATTTAAAATGGAAATAAATTGGTAACTGCAGTAACAAACAACACTGTACATGCTAATAGTACATCCATGTAAGCAGTACATACATGCTCAGGAGTTGTTTTTTTGGATCGGTATATACTTGTCATTATCCACTTCAACCATTTTAATTCCCCCCTTTTAAATTATTGTACTGGTTGATGTGTATGTATATATATCTATATATATCTATATATATATATATATATATATATATATTTCAACCATTATCACCTACAGTACAGTAGCATACAGTGCTCCCACTGCAGCAAGGGATTCTGGGAAATGACATGCAATGTTTACTCGCTCATCCCACAACGTGGCGGTATCAAATATAGCGTTTTCCCAGTTATTATATCCCTGCAGGATGTAGGATAATCCCAGCCAAACCCACATACTTACTACATTCCCGTTATGTCACATGTATTATTTCCTGTGAAGGAAGCGCTATGTATATTCCCATTATGGTCACAAATTGGACGATACTGTATTTCCATTATGTCTCCTATTATTTTCCCATGATATCTCATAGAATACTGTCATCCAAAACCACATCATTATTGAATGATTGAAAATGATGCCTCCGTTTTATGTCAAGATTGTCTTGACACTTAGACCCCCAAGATTTCAATAGCGCCTCACTTAAAAGATGACATTATTTTTGATTCAAATGAACTTTTATGGTGCAGAAGCCGCATGGTGCCTGTGCCTACAGTGTATGTATTTGTCAGTGTGTCTCTATCTGCATTTCTGTCTCTTGCTGGCCGCCAGCCTGTGTGATGATGTCAGCCTGTCTGTGATGTAAGAGAGACATTGTGATATCATCACATACTGTAGGCAGGATGGCAGGTGTAAAGCTTCTAAAAGAGAGAGGGAGGGAGAGAGGGAGAGGAGAGAGAGGGAGAAAGAGGGAGAGAGAGAGCAAGCAGCTCCTCCCTCCCATGCAAATGACTGGAGGCAGAGGAGTAGAGGGACAGAAGCCTGTGCTGCTTGTAATGGGACAGGATTTGGGGTGCTGTTTCATGCTCTATCTCCCTCCCTCCCACTGTCTCAGGTGCAGAAAGTTTTCAAGGGAGAGAGGAAAGGAAGAGGAAAATGGAAGCTGAGGAGAGCTGGTCCTGTCCCTCTTGTTGGTAAAGAGGGGGCATCCAGAAAGAGGTAAGGAGATAGTTTTATTTTAATTCAAGAAGGAGTGCCTGGTAGCGAAGCTGGTGTGCTCTGTCACACTACAGACCCCTCCCTGTGTGTGTGCGTGCGTGCGTGCGTGCGTGCGTGCGTGCGTGCGTCTGCAGGGGGTATCTGTCCCATCCATAGATATCAGGGGTACTGCAGCTGCTGCTGTTCAAACTTTTGCTTTAGGCCCATTCCTTTGATGTTAATAAGCGTTTCTAGTACAATCTTTTTCGCTCTGTTCACCCACATCTTTACATTACCTCGTGTGTGTGTGTGTGTGTGTGTGTATGTGTATGTGTGTGTACGTGTGTATAGCATGTGTTTGAAACACTATACTGTATCTGCATAGAAAAAAAGCCTTCTTTTAGTAATGTACAGTTCAAATACTGTATGAACATGACCCCATCTCATCTCATCCCCCTGACTCTGGATACAAAACATTCATGTATTCGTTTGCAACTTTTCATACAATTTGCTTGCACCATTTCAGAGAAATTAAATATTTAAAATGGAAATAAATTGGTAACTGCAGTAACAAACAACACTGTACATGCTAATAGTACATCCATGTAAGCAGTACATACATGCTCAGGAGTTGTTTTTTTGGATCGGTATATACTTGTCATTATCCACTTCAACCATTTTAATTCCCCCCTTTTAAATTATTGTACTGGTTGATGTGTATGTATATATATCTATATATATCTATATATATATATATATATATATATATATTTCAACCATTATCACCTACAGTACAGTAGCATACAGTGCTCCCACTGCAGCAAGGGATTCTGGGAAATGACATGCAATGTTTACTCGCTCATCCCACAACGTGGCGGTATCAAATATAGCGTTTTCCCAGTTATTATATCCCTGCAGGATGTAGGATAATCCCAGCCAAACCCACATACTTACTACATTCCCGTTATGTCACATGTATTATTTCCTGTGAAGGAAGCGCTATGTATATTCCCATTATGGTCACAAATTGGACGATACTGTATTTCCATTATGTCTCCTATTATTTTCCCATGATATCTCATAGAATACTGTCATCCAAAACCACATCATTATTGAATGATTGAAAATGATGCCTCCGTTTTATGTCAAGATTGTCTTGACACTTAGACCCCCAAGATTTCAATAGCGCCTCACTTAAAAGATGACATTATTTTTGATTCAAATGAACTTTTATGGTGCAGAAGCCGCATGGTGCCTGTGCCTACAGTGTATGTATTTGTCAGTGTGTCTCTATCTGCATTTCTGTCTCTTGCTGGCCGCCAGCCTGTGTGATGATGTCAGCCTGTCTGTGATGTAAGAGAGACATTGTGATATCATCACATACTGTAGGCAGGATGGCAGGTGTAAAGCTTCTAAAAGAGAGAGGGAGGGAGAGAGGGAGAGGAGAGAGAGGGAGAAAGAGGGAGAGAGAGAGCAAGCAGCTCCTCCCTCCCATGCAAATGACTGGAGGCAGAGGAGTAGAGGGACAGAAGCCTGTGCTGCTTGTAATGGGACAGGATTTGGGGTGCTGTTTCATGCTCTATCTCCCTCCCTCCCACTGTCTCAGGTGCAGAAAGTTTTCAAGGGAGAGAGGAAAGGAAGAGGAAAATGGAAGCTGAGGAGAGCTGGTCCTGTCCCTCTTGTTGGTAAAGAGGGGGCATCCAGAAAGAGGTAAGGAGATAGTTTTATTTTAATTCAAGAAGGAGTGCCTGGTAGCGAAGCTGGTGTGCTCTGTCACACTACAGACCCCTCCCTGTGTGTGTGCGTGCGTGCGTGCGTGCGTGCGTGCGTGCGTCTGCAGGGGGTATCTGTCCCATCCATAGATATCAGGGGTACTGCAGCTGCTGCTGTTCAAACTTTTGCTTTAGGCCCATTCCTTTGATGTTAATAAGCGTTTCTAGTACAATCTTTTTCGCTCTGTTCACCCACATCTTTACATTACCTCGTGTGTGTGTGTGTGTGTGTGTGTATGTGTATGTGTGTGTACGTGTGTATAGCATGTGTTTGAAACACTATACTGTATCTGCATAGAAAAAAAGCCTTCTTTTAGTAATGTACAGTTCAAATACTGTATGAACATGACCCCATCTCATCTCATCCCCCTGACTCTGGATACAAAACATTCATGTATTCGTTTGCAACTTTTCATACAATTTGCTTGCACCATTTCAGAGAAATTAAATATTTAAAATGGAAATAAATTGGTAACTGCAGTAACAAACAACACTGTACATGCTAATAGTACATCCATGTAAGCAGTACATACATGCTCAGGAGTTGTTTTTTTGGATCGGTATATACTTGTCATTATCCACTTCAACCATTTTAATTCCCCCCTTTTAAATTATTGTACTGGTTGATGTGTATGTATATATATCTATATATATATATATATATATATATATATATATATATATTTCAACCATTATCACCTACAGTACAGTAGCATACAGTGCTCCCACTGCAGCAAGGGATTCTGGGAAATGACATGCAATGTTTACTCGCTCATCCCACAACGTGGCGGTATCAAATATAGCGTTTTCCCAGTTATTATATCCCTGCAGGATGTAGGATAATCCCAGCCAAACCCACATACTTACTACATTCCCGTTATGTCACATGTATTATTTCCTGTGAAGGAAGCGCTATGTATATTCCCATTATGGTCACAAATTGGACGATACTGTATTTCCATTATGTCTCCTATTATTTTCCCATGATATCTCATAGAATACTGTCATCCAAAACCACATCATTATTGAATGATTGAAAATGATGCCTCCGTTTTATGTCAAGATTGTCTTGACACTTAGACCCCCAAGATTTCAATAGCGCCTCACTTAAAAGATGACATTATTTTTGATTCAAATGAACTTTTATGGTGCAGAAGCCGCATGGTGCCTGTGCCTACAGTGTATGTATTTGTCAGTGTGTCTCTATCTGCATTTCTGTCTCTTGCTGGCCGCCAGCCTGTGTGATGATGTCAGCCTGTCTGTGATGTAAGAGAGACATTGTGATATCATCACATACTGTAGGCAGGATGGCAGGTGTAAAGCTTCTAAAAGAGAGAGGGAGGGAGAGAGGGAGAGGAGAGAGAGGGAGAAAGAGGGAGAGAGAGAGCAAGCAGCTCCTCCCTCCCATGCAAATGACTGGAGGCAGAGGAGTAGACGGACAGAAGCCTGTGCTGCTTGTAATGGGACAGGATTTGGGGTGCTGTTTCATGCTCTATCTCCCTCCCTCCCACTGTCTCAGGTGCAGAAAGTTTTCAAGGGAGAGAGGAAAGGAAGAGGAAAATGGAAGCTGAGGAGAGCTGGTCCTGTCCCTCTTGTTGGTAAAGAGGGGGCATCCAGAAAGAGGTAAGGAGATAGTTTTATTTTAATTCAAGAAGGAGTGCCTGGTAGCGAAGCTGGTGTGCTCTGTCACACTACAGACCCCTCCCTGTGTGTGTGCGTGCGTGCGTGCGTGCGTGCGTGCGTGCGTCTGCAGGGGGTATCTGTCCCATCCATAGATATCAGGGGTACTGCAGCTGCTGCTGTTCAAACTTTTGCTTTAGGCCCATTCCTTTGATGTTAATAAGCGTTTCTAGTACAATCTTTTTCGCTCTGTTCACCCACATCTTTACATTACCTCGTGTGTGTGTGTGTGTGTGTGTGTATGTGTATGTGTGTGTACGTGTGTATAGCATGTGTTTGAAACACTATACTGTATCTGCATAGAAAAAAAGCCTTCTTTTAGTAATGTACAGTTCAAATACTGTATGAACATGACCCCATCTCATCTCATCCCCCTGACTCTGGATACAAAACATTCATGTATTCGTTTGCAACTTTTCATACAATTTGCTTGCACCATTTCAGAGAAATTAAATATTTAAAATGGAAATAAATTGGTAACTGCAGTAACAAACAACACTGTACATGCTAATAGTACATCCATGTAAGCAGTACATACATGCTCAGGAGTTGTTTTTTTGGATCGGTATATACTTGTCATTATCCACTTCAACCATTTTAATTCCCCCCTTTTAAATTATTGTACTGGTTGATGTGTATGTATATATATCTATATATATATATATATATATATATATATATATATATATTTCAACCATTATCACCTACAGTACAGTAGCATACAGTGCTCCCACTGCAGCAAGGGATTCTGGGAAATGACATGCAATGTTTACTCGCTCATCCCACAACGTGGCGGTATCAAATATAGCGTTTTCCCAGTTATTATATCCCTGCAGGATGTAGGATAATCCCAGCCAAACCCACATACTTACTACATTCCCGTTATGTCACATGTATTATTTCCTGTGAAGGAAGCGCTATGTATATTCCCATTATGGTCACAAATTGGACGATACTGTATTTCCATTATGTCTCCTATTATTTTCCCATGATATCTCATAGAATACTGTCATCCAAAACCACATCATTATTGAATGATTGAAAATGATGCCTCCGTTTTATGTCAAGATTGTCTTGACACTTAGACCCCCAAGATTTCAATAGCGCCTCACTTAAAAGATGACATTATTTTTGATTCAAATGAACTTTTATGGTGCAGAAGCCGCATGGTGCCTGTGCCTACAGTGTATGTATTTGTCAGTGTGTCTCTATCTGCATTTCTGTCTCTTGCTGGCCGCCAGCCTGTGTGATGATGTCAGCCTGTCTGTGATGTAAGAGAGACATTGTGATATCATCACATACTGTAGGCAGGATGGCAGGTGTAAAGCTTCTAAAAGAGAGAGGGAGGGAGAGAGGGAGAGGAGAGAGAGGGAGAAAGAGGGAGAGAGAGAGCAAGCAGCTCCTCCCTCCCATGCAAATGACTGGAGGCAGAGGAGTAGACGGACAGAAGCCTGTGCTGCTTGTAATGGGACAGGATTTGGGGTGCTGTTTCATGCTCTATCTCCCTCCCTCCCACTGTCTCAGGTGCAGAAAGTTTTCAAGGGAGAGAGGAAAGGAAGAGGAAAATGGAAGCTGAGGAGAGCTGGTCCTGTCCCTCTTGTTGGTAAAGAGGGGGCATCCAGAAAGAGGTAAGGAGATAGTTTTATTTTAATTCAAGAAGGAGTGCCTGGTAGCGAAGCTGGTGTGCTCTGTCACACTACAGACCCCTCCCTGTGTGTGTGCGTGCGTGCGTGCGTGCGTGCGTGCGTGCGTGCGTGCGTCTGCAGGGGGTATCTGTCCCATCCATAGATATCAGGGGTACTGCAGCTGCTGCTGTTCAAACTTTTGCTTTAGGCCCATTCCTTTGATGTTAATAAGCGTTTCTAGTACAATCTTTTTCGCTCTGTTCACCCACATCTTTACATTACCTCGTGTGTGTGTGTGTGTGTGTGTGTATGTGTATGTGTGTGTACGTGTGTATAGCATGTGTTTGAAACACTATACTGTATCTGCATAGAAAAAAAGCCTTCTTTTAGTAATGTACAGTTCAAATACTGTATGAACATGACCCCATCTCATCTCATCCCCCTGACTCTGGATACAAAACATTCATGTATTCGTTTGCAACTTTTCATACAATTTGCTTGCACCATTTCAGAGAAATTAAATATTTAAAATGGAAATAAATTGGTAACTGCAGTAACAAACAACACTGTACATGCTAATAGTACATCCATGTAAGCAGTACATACATGCTCAGGAGTTGTTTTTTTGGATCGGTATATACTTGTCATTATCCACTTCAACCATTTTAATTCCCCCCTTTTAAATTATTGTACTGGTTGATGTGTATGTATATATATCTATATATATATATATATATATATATATATATATATATATTTCAACCATTATCACCTACAGTACAGTAGCATACAGTGCTCCCACTGCAGCAAGGGATTCTGGGAAATGACATGCAATGTTTACTCGCTCATCCCACAACGTGGCGGTATCAAATATAGCGTTTTCCCAGTTATTATATCCCTGCAGGATGTAGGATAATCCCAGCCAAACCCACATACTTACTACATTCCCGTTATGTCACATGTATTATTTCCTGTGAAGGAAGCGCTATGTATATTCCCATTATGGTCACAAATTGGACGATACTGTATTTCCATTATGTCTCCTATTATTTTCCCATGATATCTCATAGAATACTGTCATCCAAAACCACATCATTATTGAATGATTGAAAATGATGCCTCCGTTTTATGTCAAGATTGTCTTGACACTTAGACCCCCAAGATTTCAATAGCGCCTCACTTAAAAGATGACATTATTTTTGATTCAAATGAACTTTTATGGTGCAGAAGCCGCATGGTGCCTGTGCCTACAGTGTATGTATTTGTCAGTGTGTCTCTATCTGCATTTCTGTCTCTTGCTGGCCGCCAGCCTGTGTGATGATGTCAGCCTGTCTGTGATGTAAGAGAGACATTGTGATATCATCACATACTGTAGGCAGGATGGCAGGTGTAAAGCTTCTAAAAGAGAGAGGGAGGGAGAGAGGGAGAGGAGAGAGAGGGAGAAAGAGGGAGAGAGAGAGCAAGCAGCTCCTCCCTCCCATGCAAATGACTGGAGGCAGAGGAGTAGACGGACAGAAGCCTGTGCTGCTTGTAATGGGACAGGATTTGGGGTGCTGTTTCATGCTCTATCTCCCTCCCTCCCACTGTCTCAGGTGCAGAAAGTTTTCAAGGGAGAGAGGAAAGGAAGAGGAAAATGGAAGCTGAGGAGAGCTGGTCCTGTCCCTCTTGTTGGTAAAGAGGGGGCATCCAGAAAGAGGTAAGGAGATAGTTTTATTTTAATTCAAGAAGGAGTGCCTGGTAGCGAAGCTGGTGTGCTCTGTCACACTACAGACCCCTCCCTGTGTGTGTGCGTGCGTGCGTGCGTGCGTGCGTGCGTCTGCAGGGGGTATCTGTCCCATCCATAGATATCAGGGGTACTGCAGCTGCTGCTGTTCAAACTTTTGCTTTAGGCCCATTCCTTTGATGTTAATAAGCGTTTCTAGTACAATCTTTTTCGCTCTGTTCACCCACATCTTTACATTACCTCGTGTGTGTGTGTGTGTGTGTGTGTATGTGTATGTGTGTGTACGTGTGTATAGCATGTGTTTGAAACACTATACTGTATCTGCATAGAAAAAAAGCCTTCTTTTAGTAATGTACAGTTCAAATACTGTATGAACATGACCCCATCTCATCTCATCCCCCTGACTCTGGATACAAAACATTCATGTATTCGTTTGCAACTTTTCATACAATTTGCTTGCACCATTTCAGAGAAATTAAATATTTAAAATGGAAATAAATTGGTAACTGCAGTAACAAACAACACTGTACATGCTAATAGTACATCCATGTAAGCAGTACATACATGCTCAGGAGTTGTTTTTTTGGATCGGTATATACTTGTCATTATCCACTTCAACCATTTTAATTCCCCCCTTTTAAATTATTGTACTGGTTGATGTGTATGTATATATATCTATATATATATATATATATATATATATATATATATATATATATATTTCAACCATTATCACCTACAGTACAGTAGCATACAGTGCTCCCACTGCAGCAAGGGATTCTGGGAAATGACATGCAATGTTTACTCGCTCATCCCACAACGTGGCGGTATCAAATATAGCGTTTTCCCAGTTATTATATCCCTGCAGGATGTAGGATAATCCCAGCCAAACCCACATACTTACTACATTCCCGTTATGTCACATGTATTATTTCCTGTGAAGGAAGCGCTATGTATATTCCCATTATGGTCACAAATTGGACGATACTGTATTTCCATTATGTCTCCTATTATTTTCCCATGATATCTCATAGAATACTGTCATCCAAAACCACATCATTATTGAATGATTGAAAATGATGCCTCCGTTTTATGTCAAGATTGTCTTGACACTTAGACCCCCAAGATTTCAATAGCGCCTCACTTAAAAGATGACATTATTTTTGATTCAAATGAACTTTTATGGTGCAGAAGCCGCATGGTGCCTGTGCCTACAGTGTATGTATTTGTCAGTGTGTCTCTATCTGCATTTCTGTCTCTTGCTGGCCGCCAGCCTGTGTGATGATGTCAGCCTGTCTGTGATGTAAGAGAGACATTGTGATATCATCACATACTGTAGGCAGGATGGCAGGTGTAAAGCTTCTAAAAGAGAGAGGGAGGGAGAGAGGGAGAGGAGAGAGAGGGAGAAAGAGGGAGAGAGAGAGCAAGCAGCTCCTCCCTCCCATGCAAATGACTGGAGGCAGAGGAGTAGACGGACAGAAGCCTGTGCTGCTTGTAATGGGACAGGATTTGGGGTGCTGTTTCATGCTCTATCTCCCTCCCTCCCACTGTCTCAGGTGCAGAAAGTTTTCAAGGGAGAGAGGAAAGGAAGAGGAAAATGGAAGCTGAGGAGAGCTGGTCCTGTCCCTCTTGTTGGTAAAGAGGGGGCATCCAGAAAGAGGTAAGGAGATAGTTTTATTTTAATTCAAGAAGGAGTGCCTGGTAGCGAAGCTGGTGTGCTCTGTCACACTACAGACCCCTCCCTGTGTGTGTGCGTGCGTGCGTGCGTGCGTGCGTGCGTGCGTCTGCAGGGGGTATCTGTCCCATCCATAGATATCAGGGGTACTGCAGCTGCTGCTGTTCAAACTTTTGCTTTAGGCCCATTCCTTTGATGTTAATAAGCGTTTCTAGTACAATCTTTTTCGCTCTGTTCACCCACATCTTTACATTACCTCGTGTGTGTGTGTGTGTGTGTGTGTATGTGTATGTGTGTGTACGTGTGTATAGCATGTGTTTGAAACACTATACTGTATCTGCATAGAAAAAAAGCCTTCTTTTAGTAATGTACAGTTCAAATACTGTATGAACATGACCCCATCTCATCTCATCCCCCTGACTCTGGATACAAAACATTCATGTATTCGTTTGCAACTTTTCATACAATTTGCTTGCACCATTTCAGAGAAATTAAATATTTAAAATGGAAATAAATTGGTAACTGCAGTAACAAACAACACTGTACATGCTAATAGTACATCCATGTAAGCAGTACATACATGCTCAGGAGTTGTTTTTTTGGATCGGTATATACTTGTCATTATCCACTTCAACCATTTTAATTCCCCCCTTTTAAATTATTGTACTGGTTGATGTGTATGTATATATATCTATATATATATATATATATATATATATATATATATATATATTTCAACCATTATCACCTACAGTACAGTAGCATACAGTGCTCCCACTGCAGCAAGGGATTCTGGGAAATGACATGCAATGTTTACTCGCTCATCCCACAACGTGGCGGTATCAAATATAGCGTTTTCCCAGTTATTATATCCCTGCAGGATGTAGGATAATCCCAGCCAAACCCACATACTTACTACATTCCCGTTATGTCACATGTATTATTTCCTGTGAAGGAAGCGCTATGTATATTCCCATTATGGTCACAAATTGGACGATACTGTATTTCCATTATGTCTCCTATTATTTTCCCATGATATCTCATAGAATACTGTCATCCAAAACCACATCATTATTGAATGATTGAAAATGATGCCTCCGTTTTATGTCAAGATTGTCTTGACACTTAGACCCCCAAGATTTCAATAGCGCCTCACTTAAAAGATGACATTATTTTTGATTCAAATGAACTTTTATGGTGCAGAAGCCGCATGGTGCCTGTGCCTACAGTGTATGTATTTGTCAGTGTGTCTCTATCTGCATTTCTGTCTCTTGCTGGCCGCCAGCCTGTGTGATGATGTCAGCCTGTCTGTGATGTAAGAGAGACATTGTGATATCATCACATACTGTAGGCAGGATGGCAGGTGTAAAGCTTCTAAAAGAGAGAGGGAGGGAGAGAGGGAGAGGAGAGAGAGGGAGAAAGAGGGAGAGAGAGAGCAAGCAGCTCCTCCCTCCCATGCAAATGACTGGAGGCAGAGGAGTAGAGGGACAGAAGCCTGTGCTGCTTGTAATGGGACAGGATTTGGGGTGCTGTTTCATGCTCTATCTCCCTCCCTCCCACTGTCTCAGGTGCAGAAAGTTTTCAAGGGAGAGAGGAAAGGAAGAGGAAAATGGAAGCTGAGGAGAGCTGGTCCTGTCCCTCTTGTTGGTAAAGAGGGGGCATCCAGAAAGAGGTAAGGAGATAGTTTTATTTTAATTCAAGAAGGAGTGCCTGGTAGCGAAGCTGGTGTGCTCTGTCACACTACAGACCCCTCCCTGTGTGTGTGCGTGCGTGCGTGCGTGCGTGCGTGCGTGCGTGCGTCTGCAGGGGGTATCTGTCCCATCCATAGATATCAGGGGTACTGCAGCTGCTGCTGTTCAAACTTTTGCTTTAGGCCCATTCCTTTGATGTTAATAAGCGTTTCTAGTACAATCTTTTTCGCTCTGTTCACCCACATCTTTACATTACCTCGTGTGTGTGTGTGTGTGTGTGTGTATGTGTATGTGTGTGTACGTGTGTATAGCATGTGTTTGAAACACTATACTGTATCTGCATAGAAAAAAAGCCTTCTTTTAGTAATGTACAGTTCAAATACTGTATGAACATGACCCCATCTCATCTCATCCCCCTGACTCTGGATACAAAACATTCATGTATTCGTTTGCAACTTTTCATACAATTTGCTTGCACCATTTCAGAGAAATTAAATATTTAAAATGGAAATAAATTGGTAACTGCAGTAACAAACAACACTGTACATGCTAATAGTACATCCATGTAAGCAGTACATACATGCTCAGGAGTTGTTTTTTTGGATCGGTATATACTTGTCATTATCCACTTCAACCATTTTAATTCCCCCCTTTTAAATTATTGTACTGGTTGATGTGTATGTATATATATCTATATATATATATATATATATATATATATATATATATATATTTCAACCATTATCACCTACAGTACAGTAGCATACAGTGCTCCCACTGCAGCAAGGGATTCTGGGAAATGACATGCAATGTTTACTCGCTCATCCCACAACGTGGCGGTATCAAATATAGCGTTTTCCCAGTTATTATATCCCTGCAGGATGTAGGATAATCCCAGCCAAACCCACATACTTACTACATTCCCGTTATGTCACATGTATTATTTCCTGTGAAGGAAGCGCTATGTATATTCCCATTATGGTCACAAATTGGACGATACTGTATTTCCATTATGTCTCCTATTATTTTCCCATGATATCTCATAGAATACTGTCATCCAAAACCACATCATTATTGAATGATTGAAAATGATGCCTCCGTTTTATGTCAAGATTGTCTTGACACTTAGACCCCCAAGATTTCAATAGCGCCTCACTTAAAAGATGACATTATTTTTGATTCAAATGAACTTTTATGGTGCAGAAGCCGCATGGTGCCTGTGCCTACAGTGTATGTATTTGTCAGTGTGTCTCTATCTGCATTTCTGTCTCTTGCTGGCCGCCAGCCTGTGTGATGATGTCAGCCTGTCTGTGATGTAAGAGAGACATTGTGATATCATCACATACTGTAGGCAGGATGGCAGGTGTAAAGCTTCTAAAAGAGAGAGGGAGGGAGAGAGGGAGAGGAGAGAGAGGGAGAAAGAGGGAGAGAGAGAGCAAGCAGCTCCTCCCTCCCATGCAAATGACTGGAGGCAGAGGAGTAGACGGACAGAAGCCTGTGCTGCTTGTAATGGGACAGGATTTGGGGTGCTGTTTCATGCTCTATCTCCCTCCCTCCCACTGTCTCAGGTGCAGAAAGTTTTCAAGGGAGAGAGGAAAGGAAGAGGAAAATGGAAGCTGAGGAGAGCTGGTCCTGTCCCTCTTGTTGGTAAAGAGGGGGCATCCAGAAAGAGGTAAGGAGATAGTTTTATTTTAATTCAAGAAGGAGTGCCTGGTAGCGAAGCTGGTGTGCTCTGTCACACTACAGACCCCTCCCTGTGTGTGTGCGTGCGTGCGTGCGTGCGTGCGTGCGTGCGTGCGTCTGCAGGGGGTATCTGTCCCATCCATAGATATCAGGGGTACTGCAGCTGCTGCTGTTCAAACTTTTGCTTTAGGCCCATTCCTTTGATGTTAATAAGCGTTTCTAGTACAATCTTTTTCGCTCTGTTCACCCACATCTTTACATTACCTCGTGTGTGTGTGTGTGTATGTGTATGTGTGTGTACGTGTGTATAGCATGTGTTTGAAACACTATACTGTATCTGCATAGAAAAAAAGCCTTCTTTTAGTAATGTACAGTTCAAATACTGTATGAACATGACCCCATCTCATCTCATCCCCCTGACTCTGGATACAAAACATTCATGTATTCGTTTGCAACTTTTCATACAATTTGCTTGCACCATTTCAGAGAAATTAAATATTTAAAATGGAAATAAATTGGTAACTGCAGTAACAAACAACACTGTACATGCTAATAGTACATCCATGTAAGCAGTACATACATGCTCAGGAGTTGTTTTTTTGGATCGGTATATACTTGTCATTATCCACTTCAACCATTTTAATTCCCCCCTTTTAAATTATTGTACTGGTTGATGTGTATGTATATATATCTATATATATATATATATATATATATATATATATATATATATATTTCAACCATTATCACCTACAGTACAGTAGCATACAGTGCTCCCACTGCAGCAAGGGATTCTGGGAAATGACATGCAATGTTTACTCGCTCATCCCACAACGTGGCGGTATCAAATATAGCGTTTTCCCAGTTATTATATCCCTGCAGGATGTAGGATAATCCCAGCCAAACCCACATACTTACTACATTCCCGTTATGTCACATGTATTATTTCCTGTGAAGGAAGCGCTATGTATATTCCCATTATGGTCACAAATTGGACGATACTGTATTTCCATTATGTCTCCTATTATTTTCCCATGATATCTCATAGAATACTGTCATCCAAAACCACATCATTATTGAATGATTGAAAATGATGCCTCCGTTTTATGTCAAGATTGTCTTGACACTTAGACCCCCAAGATTTCAATAGCGCCTCACTTAAAAGATGACATTATTTTTGATTCAAATGAACTTTTATGGTGCAGAAGCCGCATGGTGCCTGTGCCTACAGTGTATGTATTTGTCAGTGTGTCTCTATCTGCATTTCTGTCTCTTGCTGGCCGCCAGCCTGTGTGATGATGTCAGCCTGTCTGTGATGTAAGAGAGACATTGTGATATCATCACATACTGTAGGCAGGATGGCAGGTGTAAAGCTTCTAAAAGAGAGAGGGAGGGAGAGAGGGAGAGGAGAGAGAGGGAGAAAGAGGGAGAGAGAGAGCAAGCAGCTCCTCCCTCCCATGCAAATGACTGGAGGCAGAGGAGTAGACGGACAGAAGCCTGTGCTGCTTGTAATGGGACAGGATTTGGGGTGCTGTTTCATGCTCTATCTCCCTCCCTCCCACTGTCTCAGGTGCAGAAAGTTTTCAAGGGAGAGAGGAAAGGAAGAGGAAAATGGAAGCTGAGGAGAGCTGGTCCTGTCCCTCTTGTTGGTAAAGAGGGGGCATCCAGAAAGAGGTAAGGAGATAGTTTTATTTTAATTCAAGAAGGAGTGCCTGGTAGCGAAGCTGGTGTGCTCTGTCACACTACAGACCCCTCCCTGTGTGTGTGCGTGCGTGCGTGCGTGCGTGCGTGCGTGCGTGCGTCTGCAGGGGGTATCTGTCCCATCCATAGATATCAGGGGTACTGCAGCTGCTGCTGTTCAAACTTTTGCTTTAGGCCCATTCCTTTGATGTTAATAAGCGTTTCTAGTACAATCTTTTTCGCTCTGTTCACCCACATCTTTACATTACCTCGTGTGTGTGTGTGTGTGTGTGTGTATGTGTATGTGTGTGTACGTGTGTATAGCATGTGTTTGAAACACTATACTGTATCTGCATAGAAAAAAAGCCTTCTTTTAGTAATGTACAGTTCAAATACTGTATGAACATGACCCCATCTCATCTCATCCCCCTGACTCTGGATACAAAACATTCATGTATTCGTTTGCAACTTTTCATACAATTTGCTTGCACCATTTCAGAGAAATTAAATATTTAAAATGGAAATAAATTGGTAACTGCAGTAACAAACAACACTGTACATGCTAATAGTACATCCATGTAAGCAGTACATACATGCTCAGGAGTTGTTTTTTTGGATCGGTATATACTTGTCATTATCCACTTCAACCATTTTAATTCCCCCCTTTTAAATTATTGTACTGGTTGATGTGTATGTATATATATCTATATATATATATATATATATATATATATATATATATATATATTTCAACCATTATCACCTACAGTACAGTAGCATACAGTGCTCCCACTGCAGCAAGGGATTCTGGGAAATGACATGCAATGTTTACTCGCTCATCCCACAACGTGGCGGTATCAAATATAGCGTTTTCCCAGTTATTATATCCCTGCAGGATGTAGGATAATCCCAGCCAAACCCACATACTTACTACATTCCCGTTATGTCACATGTATTATTTCCTGTGAAGGAAGCGCTATGTATATTCCCATTATGGTCACAAATTGGACGATACTGTATTTCCATTATGTCTCCTATTATTTTCCCATGATATCTCATAGAATACTGTCATCCAAAACCACATCATTATTGAATGATTGAAAATGATGCCTCCGTTTTATGTCAAGATTGTCTTGACACTTAGACCCCCAAGATTTCAATAGCGCCTCACTTAAAAGATGACATTATTTTTGATTCAAATGAACTTTTATGGTGCAGAAGCCGCATGGTGCCTGTGCCTACAGTGTATGTATTTGTCAGTGTGTCTCTATCTGCATTTCTGTCTCTTGCTGGCCGCCAGCCTGTGTGATGATGTCAGCCTGTCTGTGATGTAAGAGAGACATTGTGATATCATCACATACTGTAGGCAGGATGGCAGGTGTAAAGCTTCTAAAAGAGAGAGGGAGGGAGAGAGGGAGAGGAGAGAGAGGGAGAAAGAGGGAGAGAGAGAGCAAGCAGCTCCTCCCTCCCATGCAAATGACTGGAGGCAGAGGAGTAGACGGACAGAAGCCTGTGCTGCTTGTAATGGGACAGGATTTGGGGTGCTGTTTCATGCTCTATCTCCCTCCCTCCCACTGTCTCAGGTGCAGAAAGTTTTCAAGGGAGAGAGGAAAGGAAGAGGAAAATGGAAGCTGAGGAGAGCTGGTCCTGTCCCTCTTGTTGGTAAAGAGGGGGCATCCAGAAAGAGGTAAGGAGATAGTTTTATTTTAATTCAAGAAGGAGTGCCTGGTAGCGAAGCTGGTGTGCTCTGTCACACTACAGACCCCTCCCTGTGTGTGTGCGTGCGTGCGTGCGTGCGTGCGTGCGTGCGTGCGTGCGTCTGCAGGGGGTATCTGTCCCATCCATAGATATCAGGGGTACTGCAGCTGCTGCTGTTCAAACTTTTGCTTTAGGCCCATTCCTTTGATGTTAATAAGCGTTTCTAGTACAATCTTTTTCGCTCTGTTCACCCACATCTTTACATTACCTCGTGTGTGTGTGTGTGTGTGTGTGTATGTGTATGTGTGTTTACGTGTGTATAGCATGTGTTTGAAACACTATACTGTATCTGCATAGAAAAAAAGCCTTCTTTTAGTAATGTACAGTTCAAATACTGTATGAACATGACCCCATCTCATCTCATCCCCCTGACTCTGGATACAAAACATTCATGTATTCGTTTGCAACTTTTCATACAATTTGCTTGCACCATTTCAGAGAAATTAAATATTTAAAATGGAAATAAATTGGTAACTGCAGTAACAAACAACACTGTACATGCTAATAGTACATCCATGTAAGCAGTACATACATGCTCAGGAGTTGTTTTTTTGGATCGGTATATACTTGTCATTATCCACTTCAACCATTTTAATTCCCCCCTTTTAAATTATTGTACTGGTTGATGTGTATGTATATATATCTATATATATATATATATATATATATATATATATATATATATTTCAACCATTATCACCTACAGTACAGTAGCATACAGTGCTCCCACTGCAGCAAGGGATTCTGGGAAATGACATGCAATGTTTACTCGCTCATCCCACAACGTGGCGGTATCAAATATAGCGTTTTCCCAGTTATTATATCCCTGCAGGATGTAGGATAATCCCAGCCAAACCCACATACTTACTACATTCCCGTTATGTCACATGTATTATTTCCTGTGAAGGAAGCGCTATGTATATTCCCATTATGGTCACAAATTGGACGATACTGTATTTCCATTATGTCTCCTATTATTTTCCCATGATATCTCATAGAATACTGTCATCCAAAACCACATCATTATTGAATGATTGAAAATGATGCCTCCGTTTTATGTCAAGATTGTCTTGACACTTAGACCCCCAAGATTTCAATAGCGCCTCACTTAAAAGATGACATTATTTTTGATTCAAATGAACTTTTATGGTGCAGAAGCCGCATGGTGCCTGTGCCTACAGTGTATGTATTTGTCAGTGTGTCTCTATCTGCATTTCTGTCTCTTGCTGGCCGCCAGCCTGTGTGATGATGTCAGCCTGTCTGTGATGTAAGAGAGACATTGTGATATCATCACATACTGTAGGCAGGATGGCAGGTGTAAAGCTTCTAAAAGAGAGAGGGAGGGAGAGAGGGAGAGGAGAGAGAGGGAGAAAGAGGGAGAGAGAGAGCAAGCAGCTCCTCCCTCCCATGCAAATGACTGGAGGCAGAGGAGTAGACGGACAGAAGCCTGTGCTGCTTGTAATGGGACAGGATTTGGGGTGCTGTTTCATGCTCTATCTCCCTCCCTCCCACTGTCTCAGGTGCAGAAAGTTTTCAAGGGAGAGAGGAAAGGAAGAGGAAAATGGAAGCTGAGGAGAGCTGGTCCTGTCCCTCTTGTTGGTAAAGAGGGGGCATCCAGAAAGAGGTAAGGAGATAGTTTTATTTTAATTCAAGAAGGAGTGCCTGGTAGCGAAGCTGGTGTGCTCTGTCACACTACAGACCCCTCCCTGTGTGTGTGCGTGCGTGCGTGCGTGCGTGCGTGCGTGCGTGCGTGCGTCTGCAGGGGGTATCTGTCCCATCCATAGATATCAGGGGTACTGCAGCTGCTGCTGTTCAAACTTTTGCTTTAGGCCCATTCCTTTGATGTTAATAAGCGTTTCTAGTACAATCTTTTTCGCTCTGTTCACCCACATCTTTACATTACCTCGTGTGTGTGTGTGTGTGTGTGTGTATGTGTATGTGTGTGTACGTGTGTATAGCATGTGTTTGAAACACTATACTGTATCTGCATAGAAAAAAAGCCTTCTTTTAGTAATGTACAGTTCAAATACTGTATGAACATGACCCCATCTCATCTCATCCCCCTGACTCTGGATACAAAACATTCATGTATTCGTTTGCAACTTTTCATACAATTTGCTTGCACCATTTCAGAGAAATTAAATATTTAAAATGGAAATAAATTGGTAACTGCAGTAACAAACAACACTGTACATGCTAATAGTACATCCATGTAAGCAGTACATACATGCTCAGGAGTTGTTTTTTTGGATCGGTATATACTTGTCATTATCCACTTCAACCATTTTAATTCCCCCCTTTTAAATTATTGTACTGGTTGATGTGTATGTATATATATCTATATATATATATATATATATATATATATATATATATTTCAACCATTATCACCTACAGTACAGTAGCATACAGTGCTCCCACTGCAGCAAGGGATTCTGGGAAATGACATGCAATGTTTACTCGCTCATCCCACAACGTGGCGGTATCAAATATAGCGTTTTCCCAGTTATTATATCCCTGCAGGATGTAGGATAATCCCAGCCAAACCCACATACTTACTACATTCCCGTTATGTCACATGTATTATTTCCTGTGAAGGAAGCGCTATGTATATTCCCATTATGGTCACAAATTGGACGATACTGTATTTCCATTATGTCTCCTATTATTTTCCCATGATATCTCATAGAATACTGTCATCCAAAACCACATCATTATTGAATGATTGAAAATGATGCCTCCGTTTTATGTCAAGATTGTCTTGACACTTAGACCCCCAAGATTTCAATAGCGCCTCACTTAAAAGATGACATTATTTTTGATTCAAATGAACTTTTATGGTGCAGAAGCCGCATGGTGCCTGTGCCTACAGTGTATGTATTTGTCAGTGTGTCTCTATCTGCATTTCTGTCTCTTGCTGGCCGCCAGCCTGTGTGATGATGTCAGCCTGTCTGTGATGTAAGAGAGACATTGTGATATCATCACATACTGTAGGCAGGATGGCAGGTGTAAAGCTTCTAAAAGAGAGAGGGAGGGAGAGAGGGAGAGGAGAGAGAGGGAGAAAGAGGGAGAGAGAGAGCAAGCAGCTCCTCCCTCCCATGCAAATGACTGGAGGCAGAGGAGTAGACGGACAGAAGCCTGTGCTGCTTGTAATGGGACAGGATTTGGGGTGCTGTTTCATGCTCTATCTCCCTCCCTCCCACTGTCTCAGGTGCAGAAAGTTTTCAAGGGAGAGAGGAAAGGAAGAGGAAAATGGAAGCTGAGGAGAGCTGGTCCTGTCCCTCTTGTTGGTAAAGAGGGGGCATCCAGAAAGAGGTAAGGAGATAGTTTTATTTTAATTCAAGAAGGAGTGCCTGGTAGCGAAGCTGGTGTGCTCTGTCACACTACAGACCCCTCCCTGTGTGTGTGCGTGCGTGCGTGCGTGCGTGCGTGCGTGCGTGCGTCTGCAGGGGGTATCTGTCCCATCCATAGATATCAGGGGTACTGCAGCTGCTGCTGTTCAAACTTTTGCTTTAGGCCCATTCCTTTGATGTTAATAAGCGTTTCTAGTACAATCTTTTTCGCTCTGTTCACCCACATCTTTACATTACCTCGTGTGTGTGTGTGTGTGTGTGTGTATGTGTATGTGTGTGTACGTGTGTATAGCATGTGTTTGAAACACTATACTGTATCTGCATAGAAAAAAAGCCTTCTTTTAGTAATGTACAGTTCAAATACTGTATGAACATGACCCCATCTCATCTCATCCCCCTGACTCTGGATACAAAACATTCATGTATTCGTTTGCAACTTTTCATACAATTTGCTTGCACCATTTCAGAGAAATTAAATATTTAAAATGGAAATAAATTGGTAACTGCAGTAACAAACAACACTGTACATGCTAATAGTACATCCATGTAAGCAGTACATACATGTTCAGGAGTTGTTTTTTTGGATCGGTATATACTTGTCATTATCCACTTCAACCATTTTAATTCCCCCCTTTTAAATTATTGTACTGGTTGATGTGTATGTATATATATCTATATATATATATATATATATATATATATATATATATATATATTTCAACCATTATCACCTACAGTACAGTAGCATACAGTGCTCCCACTGCAGCAAGGGATTCTGGGAAATGACATGCAATGTTTACTCGCTCATCCCACAACGTGGCGGTATCAAATATAGCGTTTTCCCAGTTATTATATCCCTGCAGGATGTAGGATAATCCCAGCCAAACCCACATACTTACTACATTCCCGTTATGTCACATGTATTATTTCCTGTGAAGGAAGCGCTATGTATATTCCCATTATGGTCACAAATTGGACGATACTGTATTTCCATTATGTCTCCTATTATTTTCCCATGATATCTCATAGAATACTGTCATCCAAAACCACATCATTATTGAATGATTGAAAATGATGCCTCCGTTTTATGTCAAGATTGTCTTGACACTTAGACCCCCAAGATTTCAATAGCGCCTCACTTAAAAGATGACATTATTTTTGATTCAAATGAACTTTTATGGTGCAGAAGCCGCATGGTGCCTGTGCCTACAGTGTATGTATTTGTCAGTGTGTCTCTATCTGCATTTCTGTCTCTTGCTGGCCGCCAGCCTGTGTGATGATGTCAGCCTGTCTGTGATGTAAGAGAGACATTGTGATATCATCACATACTGTAGGCAGGATGGCAGGTGTAAAGCTTCTAAAAGAGAGAGGGAGGGAGAGAGGGAGAGGAGAGAGAGGGAGAAAGAGGGAGAGAGAGAGCAAGCAGCTCCTCCCTCCCATGCAAATGACTGGAGGCAGAGGAGTAGAGGGACAGAAGCCTGTGCTGCTTGTAATGGGACAGGATTTGGGGTGCTGTTTCATGCTCTATCTCCCTCCCTCCCACTGTCTCAGGTGCAGAAAGTTTTCAAGGGAGAGAGGAAAGGAAGAGGAAAATGGAAGCTGAGGAGAGCTGGTCCTGTCCCTCTTGTTGGTAAAGAGGGGGCATCCAGAAAGAGGTAAGGAGATAGTTTTATTTTAATTCAAGAAGGAGTGCCTGGTAGCGAAGCTGGTGTGCTCTGTCACACTACAGACCCCTCCCTGTGTGTGTGCGTGCGTGCGTGCGTGCGTGCGTGCGTGCGTGCGTCTGCAGGGGGTATCTGTCCCATCCATAGATATCAGGGGTACTGCAGCTGCTGCTGTTCAAACTTTTGCTTTAGGCCCATTCCTTTGATGTTAATAAGCGTTTCTAGTACAATCTTTTTCGCTCTGTTCACCCACATCTTTACATTACCTCGTGTGTGTGTGTGTGTGTGTGTGTATGTGTATGTGTGTGTACGTGTGTATAGCATGTGTTTGAAACACTATACTGTATCTGCATAGAAAAAAAGCCTTCTTTTAGTAATGTACAGTTCAAATACTGTATGAACATGACCCCATCTCATCTCATCCCCCTGACTCTGGATACAAAACATTCATGTATTCGTTTGCAACTTTTCATACAATTTGCTTGCACCATTTCAGAGAAATTAAATATTTAAAATGGAAATAAATTGGTAACTGCAGTAACAAACAACACTGTACATGCTAATAGTACATCCATGTAAGCAGTACATACATGCTCAGGAGTTGTTTTTTTGGATCGGTATATACTTGTCATTATCCACTTCAACCATTTTAATTCCCCCCTTTTAAATTATTGTACTGGTTGATGTGTATGTATATATATCTATATATATATATATATATATATATATATATATATATATATTTCAACCATTATCACCTACAGTACAGTAGCATACAGTGCTCCCACTGCAGCAAGGGATTCTGGGAAATGACATGCAATGTTTACTCGCTCATCCCACAACGTGGCGGTATCAAATATAGCGTTTTCCCAGTTATTATATCCCTGCAGGATGTAGGATAATCCCAGCCAAACCCACATACTTACTACATTCCCGTTATGTCACATGTATTATTTCCTGTGAAGGAAGCGCTATGTATATTCCCATTATGGTCACAAATTGGACGATACTGTATTTCCATTATGTCTCCTATTATTTTCCCATGATATCTCATAGAATACTGTCATCCAAAACCACATCATTATTGAATGATTGAAAATGATGCCTCCGTTTTATGTCAAGATTGTCTTGACACTTAGACCCCCAAGATTTCAATAGCGCCTCACTTAAAAGATGACATTATTTTTGATTCAAATGAACTTTTATGGTGCAGAAGCCGCATGGTGCCTGTGCCTACAGTGTATGTATTTGTCAGTGTGTCTCTATCTGCATTTCTGTCTCTTGCTGGCCGCCAGCCTGTGTGATGATGTCAGCCTGTCTGTGATGTAAGAGAGACATTGTGATATCATCACATACTGTAGGCAGGATGGCAGGTGTAAAGCTTCTAAAAGAGAGAGGGAGGGAGAGAGGGAGAGGAGAGAGAGGGAGAAAGAGGGAGAGAGAGAGCAAGCAGCTCCTCCCTCCCATGCAAATGACTGGAGGCAGAGGAGTAGACGGACAGAAGCCTGTGCTGCTTGTAATGGGACAGGATTTGGGGTGCTGTTTCATGCTCTATCTCCCTCCCTCCCACTGTCTCAGGTGCAGAAAGTTTTCAAGGGAGAGAGGAAAGGAAGAGGAAAATGGAAGCTGAGGAGAGCTGGTCCTGTCCCTCTTGTTGGTAAAGAGGGGGCATCCAGAAAGAGGTAAGGAGATAGTTTTATTTTAATTCAAGAAGGAGTGCCTGGTAGCGAAGCTGGTGTGCTCTGTCACACTACAGACCCCTCCCTGTGTGTGTGCGTGCGTGCGTGCGTGCGTGCGTGCGTGCGTGCGTCTGCAGGGGGTATCTGTCCCATCCATAGATATCAGGGGTACTGCAGCTGCTGCTGTTCAAACTTTTGCTTTAGGCCCATTCCTTTGATGTTAATAAGCGTTTCTAGTACAATCTTTTTCGCTCTGTTCACCCACATCTTTACATTACCTCGTGTGTGTGTGTGTGTATGTGTATGTGTGTGTACGTGTGTATAGCATGTGTTTGAAACACTATACTGTATCTGCATAGAAAAAAAGCCTTCTTTTAGTAATGTACAGTTCAAATACTGTATGAACATGACCCCATCTCATCTCATCCCCCTGACTCTGGATACAAAACATTCATGTATTCGTTTGCAACTTTTCATACAATTTGCTTGCACCATTTCAGAGAAATTAAATATTTAAAATGGAAATAAATTGGTAACTGCAGTAACAAACAACACTGTACATGCTAATAGTACATCCATGTAAGCAGTACATACATGCTCAGGAGTTGTTTTTTTGGATCGGTATATACTTGTCATTATCCACTTCAACCATTTTAATTCCCCCCTTTTAAATTATTGTACTGGTTGATGTGTATGTATATATATCTATATATATATATATATATATATATATATATATATATATATATTTCAACCATTATCACCTACAGTACAGTAGCATACAGTGCTCCCACTGCAGCAAGGGATTCTGGGAAATGACATGCAATGTTTACTCGCTCATCCCACAACGTGGCGGTATCAAATATAGCGTTTTCCCAGTTATTATATCCCTGCAGGATGTAGGATAATCCCAGCCAAACCCACATACTTACTACATTCCCGTTATGTCACATGTATTATTTCCTGTGAAGGAAGCGCTATGTATATTCCCATTATGGTCACAAATTGGACGATACTGTATTTCCATTATGTCTCCTATTATTTTCCCATGATATCTCATAGAATACTGTCATCCAAAACCACATCATTATTGAATGATTGAAAATGATGCCTCCGTTTTATGTCAAGATTGTCTTGACACTTAGACCCCCAAGATTTCAATAGCGCCTCACTTAAAAGATGACATTATTTTTGATTCAAATGAACTTTTATGGTGCAGAAGCCGCATGGTGCCTGTGCCTACAGTGTATGTATTTGTCAGTGTGTCTCTATCTGCATTTCTGTCTCTTGCTGGCCGCCAGCCTGTGTGATGATGTCAGCCTGTCTGTGATGTAAGAGAGACATTGTGATATCATCACATACTGTAGGCAGGATGGCAGGTGTAAAGCTTCTAAAAGAGAGAGGGAGGGAGAGAGGGAGAGGAGAGAGAGGGAGAAAGAGGGAGAGAGAGAGCAAGCAGCTCCTCCCTCCCATGCAAATGACTGGAGGCAGAGGAGTAGACGGACAGAAGCCTGTGCTGCTTGTAATGGGACAGGATTTGGGGTGCTGTTTCATGCTCTATCTCCCTCCCTCCCACTGTCTCAGGTGCAGAAAGTTTTCAAGGGAGAGAGGAAAGGAAGAGGAAAATGGAAGCTGAGGAGAGCTGGTCCTGTCCCTCTTGTTGGTAAAGAGGGGGCATCCAGAAAGAGGTAAGGAGATAGTTTTATTTTAATTCAAGAAGGAGTGCCTGGTAGCGAAGCTGGTGTGCTCTGTCACACTACAGACCCCTCCCTGTGTGTGTGCGTGCGTGCGTGCGTGCGTGCGTGCGTGCGTGCGTCTGCAGGGGGTATCTGTCCCATCCATAGATATCAGGGGTACTGCAGCTGCTGCTGTTCAAACTTTTGCTTTAGGCCCATTCCTTTGATGTTAATAAGCGTTTCTAGTACAATCTTTTTCGCTCTGTTCACCCACATCTTTACATTACCTCGTGTGTGTGTGTGTGTGTGTGTGTATGTGTATGTGTGTGTACGTGTGTATAGCATGTGTTTGAAACACTATACTGTATCTGCATAGAAAAAAAGCCTTCTTTTAGTAATGTACAGTTCAAATACTGTATGAACATGACCCCATCTCATCTCATCCCCCTGACTCTGGATACAAAACATTCATGTATTCGTTTGCAACTTTTCATACAATTTGCTTGCACCATTTCAGAGAAATTAAATATTTAAAATGGAAATAAATTGGTAACTGCAGTAACAAACAACACTGTACATGCTAATAGTACATCCATGTAAGCAGTACATACATGCTCAGGAGTTGTTTTTTTGGATCGGTATATACTTGTCATTATCCACTTCAACCATTTTAATTCCCCCCTTTTAAATTATTGTACTGGTTGATGTGTATGTATATATATCTATATATATATATATATATATATATATATATATATATATATATTTCAACCATTATCACCTACAGTACAGTAGCATACAGTGCTCCCACTGCAGCAAGGGATTCTGGGAAATGACATGCAATGTTTACTCGCTCATCCCACAACGTGGCGGTATCAAATATAGCGTTTTCCCAGTTATTATATCCCTGCAGGATGTAGGATAATCCCAGCCAAACCCACATACTTACTACATTCCCGTTATGTCACATGTATTATTTCCTGTGAAGGAAGCGCTATGTATATTCCCATTATGGTCACAAATTGGACGATACTGTATTTCCATTATGTCTCCTATTATTTTCCCATGATATCTCATAGAATACTGTCATCCAAAACCACATCATTATTGAATGATTGAAAATGATGCCTCCGTTTTATGTCAAGATTGTCTTGACACTTAGACCCCCAAGATTTCAATAGCGCCTCACTTAAAAGATGACATTATTTTTGATTCAAATGAACTTTTATGGTGCAGAAGCCGCATGGTGCCTGTGCCTACAGTGTATGTATTTGTCAGTGTGTCTCTATCTGCATTTCTGTCTCTTGCTGGCCGCCAGCCTGTGTGATGATGTCAGCCTGTCTGTGATGTAAGAGAGACATTGTGATATCATCACATACTGTAGGCAGGATGGCAGGTGTAAAGCTTCTAAAAGAGAGAGGGAGGGAGAGAGGGAGAGGAGAGAGAGGGAGAAAGAGGGAGAGAGAGAGCAAGCAGCTCCTCCCTCCCATGCAAATGACTGGAGGCAGAGGAGTAGACGGACAGAAGCCTGTGCTGCTTGTAATGGGACAGGATTTGGGGTGCTGTTTCATGCTCTATCTCCCTCCCTCCCACTGTCTCAGGTGCAGAAAGTTTTCAAGGGAGAGAGGAAAGGAAGAGGAAAATGGAAGCTGAGGAGAGCTGGTCCTGTCCCTCTTGTTGGTAAAGAGGGGGCATCCAGAAAGAGGTAAGGAGATAGTTTTATTTTAATTCAAGAAGGAGTGCCTGGTAGCGAAGCTGGTGTGCTCTGTCACACTACAGACCCCTCCCTGTGTGTGTGCGTGCGTGCGTGCGTGCGTGCGTGCGTGCGTGCGTGCGTGCGTCTGCAGGGGGTATCTGTCCCATCCATAGATATCAGGGGTACTGCAGCTGCTGCTGTTCAAACTTTTGCTTTAGGCCCATTCCTTTGATGTTAATAAGCGTTTCTAGTACAATCTTTTTCGCTCTGTTCACCCACATCTTTACATTACCTCGTGTGTGTGTGTGTGTGTGTGTGTATGTGTATGTGTGTGTACGTGTGTATAGCATGTGTTTGAAACACTATACTGTATCTGCATAGAAAAAAAGCCTTCTTTTAGTAATGTACAGTTCAAATACTGTATGAACATGACCCCATCTCATCTCATCCCCCTGACTCTGGATACAAAACATTCATGTATTCGTTTGCAACTTTTCATACAATTTGCTTGCACCATTTCAGAGAAATTAAATATTTAAAATGGAAATAAATTGGTAACTGCAGTAACAAACAACACTGTACATGCTAATAGTACATCCATGTAAGCAGTACATACATGCTCAGGAGTTGTTTTTTTGGATCGGTATATACTTGTCATTATCCACTTCAACCATTTTAATTCCCCCCTTTTAAATTATTGTACTGGTTGATGTGTATGTATATATATCTATATATATATATATATATATATATATATATATATATATATTTCAACCATTATCACCTACAGTACAGTAGCATACAGTGCTCCCACTGCAGCAAGGGATTCTGGGAAATGACATGCAATGTTTACTCGCTCATCCCACAACGTGGCGGTATCAAATATAGCGTTTTCCCAGTTATTATATCCCTGCAGGATGTAGGATAATCCCAGCCAAACCCACATACTTACTACATTCCCGTTATGTCACATGTATTATTTCCTGTGAAGGAAGCGCTATGTATATTCCCATTATGGTCACAAATTGGACGATACTGTATTTCCATTATGTCTCCTATTATTTTCCCATGATATCTCATAGAATACTGTCATCCAAAACCACATCATTATTGAATGATTGAAAATGATGCCTCCGTTTTATGTCAAGATTGTCTTGACACTTAGACCCCCAAGATTTCAATAGCGCCTCACTTAAAAGATGACATTATTTTTGATTCAAATGAACTTTTATGGTGCAGAAGCCGCATGGTGCCTGTGCCTACAGTGTATGTATTTGTCAGTGTGTCTCTATCTGCATTTCTGTCTCTTGCTGGCCGCCAGCCTGTGTGATGATGTCAGCCTGTCTGTGATGTAAGAGAGACATTGTGATATCATCACATACTGTAGGCAGGATGGCAGGTGTAAAGCTTCTAAAAGAGAGAGGGAGGGAGAGAGGGAGAGGAGAGAGAGGGAGAAAGAGGGAGAGAGAGAGCAAGCAGCTCCTCCCTCCCATGCAAATGACTGGAGGCAGAGGAGTAGACGGACAGAAGCCTGTGCTGCTTGTAATGGGACAGGATTTGGGGTGCTGTTTCATGCTCTATCTCCCTCCCTCCCACTGTCTCAGGTGCAGAAAGTTTTCAAGGGAGAGAGGAAAGGAAGAGGAAAATGGAAGCTGAGGAGAGCTGGTCCTGTCCCTCTTGTTGGTAAAGAGGGGGCATCCAGAAAGAGGTAAGGAGATAGTTTTATTTTAATTCAAGAAGGAGTGCCTGGTAGCGAAGCTGGTGTGCTCTGTCACACTACAGACCCCTCCCTGTGTGTGTGCGTGCGTGCGTGCGTGCGTGCGTGCGTGCGTGCGTGCGTCTGCAGGGGGTATCTGTCCCATCCATAGATATCAGGGGTACTGCAGCTGCTGCTGTTCAAACTTTTGCTTTAGGCCCATTCCTTTGATGTTAATAAGCGTTTCTAGTACAATCTTTTTCGCTCTGTTCACCCACATCTTTACATTACCTCGTGTGTGTGTGTGTGTGTGTGTGTATGTGTATGTGTGTGTACGTGTGTATAGCATGTGTTTGAAACACTATACTGTATCTGCATAGAAAAAAAGCCTTCTTTTAGTAATGTACAGTTCAAATACTGTATGAACATGACCCCATCTCATCTCATCCCCCTGACTCTGGATACAAAACATTCATGTATTCGTTTGCAACTTTTCATACAATTTGCTTGCACCATTTCAGAGAAATTAAATATTTAAAATGGAAATAAATTGGTAACTGCAGTAACAAACAACACTGTACATGCTAATAGTACATCCATGTAAGCAGTACATACATGTTCAGGAGTTGTTTTTTTGGATCGGTATATACTTGTCATTATCCACTTCAACCATTTTAATTCCCCCCTTTTAAATTATTGTACTGGTTGATGTGTATGTATATATATCTATATATATATATATATATATATATATATATATATATATATATTTCAACCATTATCACCTACAGTACAGTAGCATACAGTGCTCCCACTGCAGCAAGGGATTCTGGGAAATGACATGCAATGTTTACTCGCTCATCCCACAACGTGGCGGTATCAAATATAGCGTTTTCCCAGTTATTATATCCCTGCAGGATGTAGGATAATCCCAGCCAAACCCACATACTTACTACATTCCCGTTATGTCACATGTATTATTTCCTGTGAAGGAAGCGCTATGTATATTCCCATTATGGTCACAAATTGGACGATACTGTATTTCCATTATGTCTCCTATTATTTTCCCATGATATCTCATAGAATACTGTCATCCAAAACCACATCATTATTGAATGATTGAAAATGATGCCTCCGTTTTATGTCAAGATTGTCTTGACACTTAGACCCCCAAGATTTCAATAGCGCCTCACTTAAAAGATGACATTATTTTTGATTCAAATGAACTTTTATGGTGCAGAAGCCGCATGGTGCCTGTGCCTACAGTGTATGTATTTGTCAGTGTGTCTCTATCTGCATTTCTGTCTCTTGCTGGCCGCCAGCCTGTGTGATGATGTCAGCCTGTCTGTGATGTAAGAGAGACATTGTGATATCATCACATACTGTAGGCAGGATGGCAGGTGTAAAGCTTCTAAAAGAGAGAGGGAGGGAGAGAGGGAGAGGAGAGAGAGGGAGAAAGAGGGAGAGAGAGAGCAAGCAGCTCCTCCCTCCCATGCAAATGACTGGAGGCAGAGGAGTAGACGGACAGAAGCCTGTGCTGCTTGTAATGGGACAGGATTTGGGGTGCTGTTTCATGCTCTATCTCCCTCCCTCCCACTGTCTCAGGTGCAGAAAGTTTTCAAGGGAGAGAGGAAAGGAAGAGGAAAATGGAAGCTGAGGAGAGCTGGTCCTGTCCCTCTTGTTGGTAAAGAGGGGGCATCCAGAAAGAGGTAAGGAGATAGTTTTATTTTAATTCAAGAAGGAGTGCCTGGTAGCGAAGCTGGTGTGCTCTGTCACACTACAGACCCCTCCCTGTGTGTGTGCGTGCGTGCGTGCGTGCGTGCGTGCGTGCGTGCGTGCGTGCGTCTGCAGGGGGTATCTGTCCCATCCATAGATATCAGGGGTACTGCAGCTGCTGCTGTTCAAACTTTTGCTTTAGGCCCATTCCTTTGATGTTAATAAGCGTTTCTAGTACAATCTTTTTCGCTCTGTTCACCCACATCTTTACATTACCTCGTGTGTGTGTGTGTGTGTGTGTGTATGTGTATGTGTGTGTACGTGTGTATAGCATGTGTTTGAAACACTATACTGTATCTGCATAGAAAAAAAGCCTTCTTTTAGTAATGTACAGTTCAAATACTGTATGAACATGACCCCATCTCATCTCATCCCCCTGACTCTGGATACAAAACATTCATGTATTCGTTTGCAACTTTTCATACAATTTGCTTGCACCATTTCAGAGAAATTAAATATTTAAAATGGAAATAAATTGGTAACTGCAGTAACAAACAACACTGTACATGCTAATAGTACATCCATGTAAGCAGTACATACATGCTCAGGAGTTGTTTTTTTGGATCGGTATATACTTGTCATTATCCACTTCAACCATTTTAATTCCCCCCTTTTAAATTATTGTACTGGTTGATGTGTATGTATATATATCTATATATATATATATATATATATATATATATATATATATATATTTCAACCATTATCACCTACAGTACAGTAGCATACAGTGCTCCCACTGCAGCAAGGGATTCTGGGAAATGACATGCAATGTTTACTCGCTCATCCCACAACGTGGCGGTATCAAATATAGCGTTTTCCCAGTTATTATATCCCTGCAGGATGTAGGATAATCCCAGCCAAACCCACATACTTACTACATTCCCGTTATGTCACATGTATTATTTCCTGTGAAGGAAGCGCTATGTATATTCCCATTATGGTCACAAATTGGACGATACTGTATTTCCATTATGTCTCCTATTATTTTCCCATGATATCTCATAGAATACTGTCATCCAAAACCACATCATTATTGAATGATTGAAAATGATGCCTCCGTTTTATGTCAAGATTGTCTTGACACTTAGACCCCCAAGATTTCAATAGCGCCTCACTTAAAAGATGACATTATTTTTGATTCAAATGAACTTTTATGGTGCAGAAGCCGCATGGTGCCTGTGCCTACAGTGTATGTATTTGTCAGTGTGTCTCTATCTGCATTTCTGTCTCTTGCTGGCCGCCAGCCTGTGTGATGATGTCAGCCTGTCTGTGATGTAAGAGAGACATTGTGATATCATCACATACTGTAGGCAGGATGGCAGGTGTAAAGCTTCTAAAAGAGAGAGGGAGGGAGAGAGGGAGAGGAGAGAGAGGGAGAAAGAGGGAGAGAGAGAGCAAGCAGCTCCTCCCTCCCATGCAAATGACTGGAGGCAGAGGAGTAGACGGACAGAAGCCTGTGCTGCTTGTAATGGGACAGGATTTGGGGTGCTGTTTCATGCTCTATCTCCCTCCCTCCCACTGTCTCAGGTGCAGAAAGTTTTCAAGGGAGAGAGGAAAGGAAGAGGAAAATGGAAGCTGAGGAGAGCTGGTCCTGTCCCTCTTGTTGGTAAAGAGGGGGCATCCAGAAAGAGGTAAGGAGATAGTTTTATTTTAATTCAAGAAGGAGTGCCTGGTAGCGAAGCTGGTGTGCTCTGTCACACTACAGACCCCTCCCTGTGTGTGTGCGTGCGTGCGTGCGTGCGTGCGTGCGTGCGTGCGTCTGCAGGGGGTATCTGTCCCATCCATAGATATCAGGGGTACTGCAGCTGCTGCTGTTCAAACTTTTGCTTTAGGCCCATTCCTTTGATGTTAATAAGCGTTTCTAGTACAATCTTTTTCGCTCTGTTCACCCACATCTTTACATTACCTCGTGTGTGTGTGTGTGTGTGTGTGTATGTGTATGTGTGTGTACGTGTGTATAGCATGTGTTTGAAACACTATACTGTATCTGCATAGAAAAAAAGCCTTCTTTTAGTAATGTACAGTTCAAATACTGTATGAACATGACCCCATCTCATCTCATCCCCCTGACTCTGGATACAAAACATTCATGTATTCGTTTGCAACTTTTCATACAATTTGCTTGCACCATTTCAGAGAAATTAAATATTTAAAATGGAAATAAATTGGTAACTGCAGTAACAAACAACACTGTACATGCTAATAGTACATCCATGTAAGCAGTACATACATGCTCAGGAGTTGTTTTTTTGGATCGGTATATACTTGTCATTATCCACTTCAACCATTTTAATTCCCCCCTTTTAAATTATTGTACTGGTTGATGTGTATGTATATATATCTATATATATATATATATATATATATATATATATATATATATATTTCAACCATTATCACCTACAGTACAGTAGCATACAGTGCTCCCACTGCAGCAAGGGATTCTGGGAAATGACATGCAATGTTTACTCGCTCATCCCACAACGTGGCGGTATCAAATATAGCGTTTTCCCAGTTATTATATCCCTGCAGGATGTAGGATAATCCCAGCCAAACCCACATACTTACTACATTCCCGTTATGTCACATGTATTATTTCCTGTGAAGGAAGCGCTATGTATATTCCCATTATGGTCACAAATTGGACGATACTGTATTTCCATTATGTCTCCTATTATTTTCCCATGATATCTCATAGAATACTGTCATCCAAAACCACATCATTATTGAATGATTGAAAATGATGCCTCCGTTTTATGTCAAGATTGTCTTGACACTTAGACCCCCAAGATTTCAATAGCGCCTCACTTAAAAGATGACATTATTTTTGATTCAAATGAACTTTTATGGTGCAGAAGCCGCATGGTGCCTGTGCCTACAGTGTATGTATTTGTCAGTGTGTCTCTATCTGCATTTCTGTCTCTTGCTGGCCGCCAGCCTGTGTGATGATGTCAGCCTGTCTGTGATGTAAGAGAGACATTGTGATATCATCACATACTGTAGGCAGGATGGCAGGTGTAAAGCTTCTAAAAGAGAGAGGGAGGGAGAGAGGGAGAGGAGAGAGAGGGAGAAAGAGGGAGAGAGAGAGCAAGCAGCTCCTCCCTCCCATGCAAATGACTGGAGGCAGAGGAGTAGACGGACAGAAGCCTGTGCTGCTTGTAATGGGACAGGATTTGGGGTGCTGTTTCATGCTCTATCTCCCTCCCTCCCACTGTCTCAGGTGCAGAAAGTTTTCAAGGGAGAGAGGAAAGGAAGAGGAAAATGGAAGCTGAGGAGAGCTGGTCCTGTCCCTCTTGTTGGTAAAGAGGGGGCATCCAGAAAGAGGTAAGGAGATAGTTTTATTTTAATTCAAGAAGGAGTGCCTGGTAGCGAAGCTGGTGTGCTCTGTCACACTACAGACCCCTCCCTGTGTGTGTGCGTGCGTGCGTGCGTGCGTGCGTGCGTGCGTGCGTGCGTGCGTCTGCAGGGGGTATCTGTCCCATCCATAGATATCAGGGGTACTGCAGCTGCTGCTGTTCAAACTTTTGCTTTAGGCCCATTCCTTTGATGTTAATAAGCGTTTCTAGTACAATCTTTTTCGCTCTGTTCACCCACATCTTTACATTACCTCGTGTGTGTGTGTGTGTGTGTGTGTATGTGTATGTGTGTGTACGTGTGTATAGCATGTGTTTGAAACACTATACTGTATCTGCATAGAAAAAAAGCCTTCTTTTAGTAATGTACAGTTCAAATACTGTATGAACATGACCCCATCTCATCTCATCCCCCTGACTCTGGATACAAAACATTCATGTATTCGTTTGCAACTTTTCATACAATTTGCTTGCACCATTTCAGAGAAATTAAATATTTAAAATGGAAATAAATTGGTAACTGCAGTAACAAACAACACTGTACATGCTAATAGTACATCCATGTAAGCAGTACATACATGCTCAGGAGTTGTTTTTTTGGATCGGTATATACTTGTCATTATCCACTTCAACCATTTTAATTCCCCCCTTTTAAATTATTGTACTGGTTGATGTGTATGTATATATATCTATATATATATATATATATATATATATATATATATATATATATTTCAACCATTATCACCTACAGTACAGTAGCATACAGTGCTCCCACTGCAGCAAGGGATTCTGGGAAATGACATGCAATGTTTACTCGCTCATCCCACAACGTGGCGGTATCAAATATAGCGTTTTCCCAGTTATTATATCCCTGCAGGATGTAGGATAATCCCAGCCAAACCCACATACTTACTACATTCCCGTTATGTCACATGTATTATTTCCTGTGAAGGAAGCGCTATGTATATTCCCATTATGGTCACAAATTGGACGATACTGTATTTCCATTATGTCTCCTATTATTTTCCCATGATATCTCATAGAATACTGTCATCCAAAACCACATCATTATTGAATGATTGAAAATGATGCCTCCGTTTTATGTCAAGATTGTCTTGACACTTAGACCCCCAAGATTTCAATAGCGCCTCACTTAAAAGATGACATTATTTTTGATTCAAATGAACTTTTATGGTGCAGAAGCCGCATGGTGCCTGTGCCTACAGTGTATGTATTTGTCAGTGTGTCTCTATCTGCATTTCTGTCTCTTGCTGGCCGCCAGCCTGTGTGATGATGTCAGCCTGTCTGTGATGTAAGAGAGACATTGTGATATCATCACATACTGTAGGCAGGATGGCAGGTGTAAAGCTTCTAAAAGAGAGAGGGAGGGAGAGAGGGAGAGGAGAGAGAGGGAGAAAGAGGGAGAGAGAGAGCAAGCAGCTCCTCCCTCCCATGCAAATGACTGGAGGCAGAGGAGTAGACGGACAGAAGCCTGTGCTGCTTGTAATGGGACAGGATTTGGGGTGCTGTTTCATGCTCTATCTCCCTCCCTCCCACTGTCTCAGGTGCAGAAAGTTTTCAAGGGAGAGAGGAAAGGAAGAGGAAAATGGAAGCTGAGGAGAGCTGGTCCTGTCCCTCTTGTTGGTAAAGAGGGGGCATCCAGAAAGAGGTAAGGAGATAGTTTTATTTTAATTCAAGAAGGAGTGCCTGGTAGCGAAGCTGGTGTGCTCTGTCACACTACAGACCCCTCCCTGTGTGTGTGCGTGCGTGCGTGCGTGCGTGCGTGCGTGCGTGCGTGCGTGCGTCTGCAGGGGGTATCTGTCCCATCCATAGATATCAGGGGTACTGCAGCTGCTGCTGTTCAAACTTTTGCTTTAGGCCCATTCCTTTGATGTTAATAAGCGTTTCTAGTACAATCTTTTTCGCTCTGTTCACCCACATCTTTACATTACCTCGTGTGTGTGTGTGTGTGTGTGTGTATGTGTATGTGTGTGTACGTGTGTATAGCATGTGTTTGAAACACTATACTGTATCTGCATAGAAAAAAAGCCTTCTTTTAGTAATGTACAGTTCAAATACTGTATGAACATGACCCCATCTCATCTCATCCCCCTGACTCTGGATACAAAACATTCATGTATTCGTTTGCAACTTTTCATACAATTTGCTTGCACCATTTCAGAGAAATTAAATATTTAAAATGGAAATAAATTGGTAACTGCAGTAACAAACAACACTGTACATGCTAATAGTACATCCATGTAAGCAGTACATACATGCTCAGGAGTTGTTTTTTTGGATCGGTATATACTTGTCATTATCCACTTCAACCATTTTAATTCCCCCCTTTTAAATTATTGTACTGGTTGATGTGTATGTATATATATCTATATATATATATATATATATATATATATATATATATATATATTTCAACCATTATCACCTACAGTACAGTAGCATACAGTGCTCCCACTGCAGCAAGGGATTCTGGGAAATGACATGCAATGTTTACTCGCTCATCCCACAACGTGGCGGTATCAAATATAGCGTTTTCCCAGTTATTATATCCCTGCAGGATGTAGGATAATCCCAGCCAAACCCACATACTTACTACATTCCCGTTATGTCACATGTATTATTTCCTGTGAAGGAAGCGCTATGTATATTCCCATTATGGTCACAAATTGGACGATACTGTATTTCCATTATGTCTCCTATTATTTTCCCATGATATCTCATAGAATACTGTCATCCAAAACCACATCATTATTGAATGATTGAAAATGATGCCTCCGTTTTATGTCAAGATTGTCTTGACACTTAGACCCCCAAGATTTCAATAGCGCCTCACTTAAAAGATGACATTATTTTTGATTCAAATGAACTTTTATGGTGCAGAAGCCGCATGGTGCCTGTGCCTACAGTGTATGTATTTGTCAGTGTGTCTCTATCTGCATTTCTGTCTCTTGCTGGCCGCCAGCCTGTGTGATGATGTCAGCCTGTCTGTGATGTAAGAGAGACATTGTGATATCATCACATACTGTAGGCAGGATGGCAGGTGTAAAGCTTCTAAAAGAGAGAGGGAGGGAGAGAGGGAGAGGAGAGAGAGGGAGAAAGAGGGAGAGAGAGAGCAAGCAGCTCCTCCCTCCCATGCAAATGACTGGAGGCAGAGGAGTAGACGGACAGAAGCCTGTGCTGCTTGTAATGGGACAGGATTTGGGGTGCTGTTTCATGCTCTATCTCCCTCCCTCCCACTGTCTCAGGTGCAGAAAGTTTTCAAGGGAGAGAGGAAAGGAAGAGGAAAATGGAAGCTGAGGAGAGCTGGTCCTGTCCCTCTTGTTGGTAAAGAGGGGGCATCCAGAAAGAGGTAAGGAGATAGTTTTATTTTAATTCAAGAAGGAGTGCCTGGTAGCGAAGCTGGTGTGCTCTGTCACACTACAGACCCCTCCCTGTGTGTGTGCGTGCGTGCGTGCGTGCGTGCGTGCGTGCGTGCGTGCGTGCGTGCGTCTGCAGGGGGTATCTGTCCCATCCATAGATATCAGGGGTACTGCAGCTGCTGCTGTTCAAACTTTTGCTTTAGGCCCATTCCTTTGATGTTAATAAGCGTTTCTAGTACAATCTTTTTCGCTCTGTTCACCCACATCTTTACATTACCTCGTGTGTGTGTGTGTGTGTGTGTGTATGTGTATGTGTGTGTACGTGTGTATAGCATGTGTTTGAAACACTATACTGTATCTGCATAGAAAAAAAGCCTTCTTTTAGTAATGTACAGTTCAAATACTGTATGAACATGACCCCATCTCATCTCATCCCCCTGACTCTGGATACAAAACATTCATGTATTCGTTTGCAACTTTTCATACAATTTGCTTGCACCATTTCAGAGAAATTAAATATTTAAAATGGAAATAAATTGGTAACTGCAGTAACAAACAACACTGTACATGCTAATAGTACATCCATGTAAGCAGTACATACATGCTCAGGAGTTGTTTTTTTGGATCGGTATATACTTGTCATTATCCACTTCAACCATTTTAATTCCCCCCTTTTAAATTATTGTACTGGTTGATGTGTATGTATATATATCTATATATATATATATATATATATATATATATATATATATATATTTCAACCATTATCACCTACAGTACAGTAGCATACAGTGCTCCCACTGCAGCAAGGGATTCTGGGAAATGACATGCAATGTTTACTCGCTCATCCCACAACGTGGCGGTATCAAATATAGCGTTTTCCCAGTTATTATATCCCTGCAGGATGTAGGATAATCCCAGCCAAACCCACATACTTACTACATTCCCGTTATGTCACATGTATTATTTCCTGTGAAGGAAGCGCTATGTATATTCCCATTATGGTCACAAATTGGACGATACTGTATTTCCATTATGTCTCCTATTATTTTCCCATGATATCTCATAGAATACTGTCATCCAAAACCACATCATTATTGAATGATTGAAAATGATGCCTCCGTTTTATGTCAAGATTGTCTTGACACTTAGACCCCCAAGATTTCAATAGCGCCTCACTTAAAAGATGACATTATTTTTGATTCAAATGAACTTTTATGGTGCAGAAGCCGCATGGTGCCTGTGCCTACAGTGTATGTATTTGTCAGTGTGTCTCTATCTGCATTTCTGTCTCTTGCTGGCCGCCAGCCTGTGTGATGATGTCAGCCTGTCTGTGATGTAAGAGAGACATTGTGATATCATCACATACTGTAGGCAGGATGGCAGGTGTAAAGCTTCTAAAAGAGAGAGGGAGGGAGAGAGGGAGAGGAGAGAGAGGGAGAAAGAGGGAGAGAGAGAGCAAGCAGCTCCTCCCTCCCATGCAAATGACTGGAGGCAGAGGAGTAGACGGACAGAAGCCTGTGCTGCTTGTAATGGGACAGGATTTGGGGTGCTGTTTCATGCTCTATCTCCCTCCCTCCCACTGTCTCAGGTGCAGAAAGTTTTCAAGGGAGAGAGGAAAGGAAGAGGAAAATGGAAGCTGAGGAGAGCTGGTCCTGTCCCTCTTGTTGGTAAAGAGGGGGCATCCAGAAAGAGGTAAGGAGATAGTTTTATTTTAATTCAAGAAGGAGTGCCTGGTAGCGAAGCTGGTGTGCTCTGTCACACTACAGACCCCTCCCTGTGTGTGTGCGTGCGTGCGTGCGTGCGTGCGTGCGTGCGTGCGTCTGCAGGGGGTATCTGTCCCATCCATAGATATCAGGGGTACTGCAGCTGCTGCTGTTCAAACTTTTGCTTTAGGCCCATTCCTTTGATGTTAATAAGCGTTTCTAGTACAATCTTTTTCGCTCTGTTCACCCACATCTTTACATTACCTCGTGTGTGTGTGTGTGTGTGTGTGTATGTGTATGTGTGTGTACGTGTGTATAGCATGTGTTTGAAACACTATACTGTATCTGCATAGAAAAAAAGCCTTCTTTTAGTAATGTACAGTTCAAATACTGTATGAACATGACCCCATCTCATCTCATCCCCCTGACTCTGGATACAAAACATTCATGTATTCGTTTGCAACTTTTCATACAATTTGCTTGCACCATTTCAGAGAAATTAAATATTTAAAATGGAAATAAATTGGTAACTGCAGTAACAAACAACACTGTACATGCTAATAGTACATCCATGTAAGCAGTACATACATGCTCAGGAGTTGTTTTTTTGGATCGGTATATACTTGTCATTATCCACTTCAACCATTTTAATTCCCCCCTTTTAAATTATTGTACTGGTTGATGTGTATGTATATATATCTATATATATATATATATATATATATATATATATATATATATATTTCAACCATTATCACCTACAGTACAGTAGCATACAGTGCTCCCACTGCAGCAAGGGATTCTGGGAAATGACATGCAATGTTTACTCGCTCATCCCACAACGTGGCGGTATCAAATATAGCGTTTTCCCAGTTATTATATCCCTGCAGGATGTAGGATAATCCCAGCCAAACCCACATACTTACTACATTCCCGTTATGTCACATGTATTATTTCCTGTGAAGGAAGCGCTATGTATATTCCCATTATGGTCACAAATTGGACGATACTGTATTTCCATTATGTCTCCTATTATTTTCCCATGATATCTCATAGAATACTGTCATCCAAAACCACATCATTATTGAATGATTGAAAATGATGCCTCCGTTTTATGTCAAGATTGTCTTGACACTTAGACCCCCAAGATTTCAATAGCGCCTCACTTAAAAGATGACATTATTTTTGATTCAAATGAACTTTTATGGTGCAGAAGCCGCATGGTGCCTGTGCCTACAGTGTATGTATTTGTCAGTGTGTCTCTATCTGCATTTCTGTCTCTTGCTGGCCGCCAGCCTGTGTGATGATGTCAGCCTGTCTGTGATGTAAGAGAGACATTGTGATATCATCACATACTGTAGGCAGGATGGCAGGTGTAAAGCTTCTAAAAGAGAGAGGGAGGGAGAGAGGGAGAGGAGAGAGAGGGAGAAAGAGGGAGAGAGAGAGCAAGCAGCTCCTCCCTCCCATGCAAATGACTGGAGGCAGAGGAGTAGACGGACAGAAGCCTGTGCTGCTTGTAATGGGACAGGATTTGGGGTGCTGTTTCATGCTCTATCTCCCTCCCTCCCACTGTCTCAGGTGCAGAAAGTTTTCAAGGGAGAGAGGAAAGGAAGAGGAAAATGGAAGCTGAGGAGAGCTGGTCCTGTCCCTCTTGTTGGTAAAGAGGGGGCATCCAGAAAGAGGTAAGGAGATAGTTTTATTTTAATTCAAGAAGGAGTGCCTGGTAGCGAAGCTGGTGTGCTCTGTCACACTACAGACCCCTCCCTGTGTGTGTGCGTGCGTGCGTGCGTGCGTGCGTGCGTGCGTGCGTCTGCAGGGGGTATCTGTCCCATCCATAGATATCAGGGGTACTGCAGCTGCTGCTGTTCAAACTTTTGCTTTAGGCCCATTCCTTTGATGTTAATAAGCGTTTCTAGTACAATCTTTTTCGCTCTGTTCACCCACATCTTTACATTACCTCGTGTGTGTGTGTGTGTGTGTGTGTATGTGTATGTGTGTGTACGTGTGTATAGCATGTGTTTGAAACACTATACTGTATCTGCATAGAAAAAAAGCCTTCTTTTAGTAATGTACAGTTCAAATACTGTATGAACATGACCCCATCTCATCTCATCCCCCTGACTCTGGATACAAAACATTCATGTATTCGTTTGCAACTTTTCATACAATTTGCTTGCACCATTTCAGAGAAATTAAATATTTAAAATGGAAATAAATTGGTAACTGCAGTAACAAACAACACTGTACATGCTAATAGTACATCCATGTAAGCAGTACATACATGCTCAGGAGTTGTTTTTTTGGATCGGTATATACTTGTCATTATCCACTTCAACCATTTTAATTCCCCCCTTTTAAATTATTGTACTGGTTGATGTGTATGTATATATATCTATATATATATATATATATATATATATATATATATATATATATTTCAACCATTATCACCTACAGTACAGTAGCATACAGTGCTCCCACTGCAGCAAGGGATTCTGGGAAATGACATGCAATGTTTACTCGCTCATCCCACAACGTGGCGGTATCAAATATAGCGTTTTCCCAGTTATTATATCCCTGCAGGATGTAGGATAATCCCAGCCAAACCCACATACTTACTACATTCCCGTTATGTCACATGTATTATTTCCTGTGAAGGAAGCGCTATGTATATTCCCATTATGGTCACAAATTGGACGATACTGTATTTCCATTATGTCTCCTATTATTTTCCCATGATATCTCATAGAATACTGTCATCCAAAACCACATCATTATTGAATGATTGAAAATGATGCCTCCGTTTTATGTCAAGATTGTCTTGACACTTAGACCCCCAAGATTTCAATAGCGCCTCACTTAAAAGATGACATTATTTTTGATTCAAATGAACTTTTATGGTGCAGAAGCCGCATGGTGCCTGTGCCTACAGTGTATGTATTTGTCAGTGTGTCTCTATCTGCATTTCTGTCTCTTGCTGGCCGCCAGCCTGTGTGATGATGTCAGCCTGTCTGTGATGTAAGAGAGACATTGTGATATCATCACATACTGTAGGCAGGATGGCAGGTGTAAAGCTTCTAAAAGAGAGAGGGAGGGAGAGAGGGAGAGGAGAGAGAGGGAGAAAGAGGGAGAGAGAGAGCAAGCAGCTCCTCCCTCCCATGCAAATGACTGGAGGCAGAGGAGTAGACGGACAGAAGCCTGTGCTGCTTGTAATGGGACAGGATTTGGGGTGCTGTTTCATGCTCTATCTCCCTCCCTCCCACTGTCTCAGGTGCAGAAAGTTTTCAAGGGAGAGAGGAAAGGAAGAGGAAAATGGAAGCTGAGGAGAGCTGGTCCTGTCCCTCTTGTTGGTAAAGAGGGGGCATCCAGAAAGAGGTAAGGAGATAGTTTTATTTTAATTCAAGAAGGAGTGCCTGGTAGCGAAGCTGGTGTGCTCTGTCACACTACAGACCCCTCCCTGTGTGTGTGCGTGCGTGCGTGCGTGCGTCTGCAGGGGGTATCTGTCCCATCCATAGATATCAGGGGTACTGCAGCTGCTGCTGTTCAAACTTTTGCTTTAGGCCCATTCCTTTGATGTTAATAAGCGTTTCTAGTACAATCTTTTTCGCTCTGTTCACCCACATCTTTACATTACCTCGTGTGTGTGTGTGTGTGTGTGTGTATGTGTATGTGTGTGTACGTGTGTATAGCATGTGTTTGAAACACTATACTGTATCTGCATAGAAAAAAAGCCTTCTTTTAGTAATGTACAGTTCAAATACTGTATGAACATGACCCCATCTCATCTCATCCCCCTGACTCTGGATACAAAACATTCATGTATTCGTTTGCAACTTTTCATACAATTTGCTTGCACCATTTCAGAGAAATTAAATATTTAAAATGGAAATAAATTGGTAACTGCAGTAACAAACAACACTGTACATGCTAATAGTACATCCATGTAAGCAGTACATACATGCTCAGGAGTTGTTTTTTTGGATCGGTATATACTTGTCATTATCCACTTCAACCATTTTAATTCCCCCCTTTTAAATTATTGTACTGGTTGATGTGTATGTATATATATCTATATATATATATATATATATATATATATATATATATATATTTCAACCATTATCACCTACAGTACAGTAGCATACAGTGCTCCCACTGCAGCAAGGGATTCTGGGAAATGACATGCAATGTTTACTCGCTCATCCCACAACGTGGCGGTATCAAATATAGCGTTTTCCCAGTTATTATATCCCTGCAGGATGTAGGATAATCCCAGCCAAACCCACATACTTACTACATTCCCGTTATGTCACATGTATTATTTCCTGTGAAGGAAGCGCTATGTATATTCCCATTATGGTCACAAATTGGACGATACTGTATTTCCATTATGTCTCCTATTATTTTCCCATGATATCTCATAGAATACTGTCATCCAAAACCACATCATTATTGAATGATTGAAAATGATGCCTCCGTTTTATGTCAAGATTGTCTTGACACTTAGACCCCCAAGATTTCAATAGCGCCTCACTTAAAAGATGACATTATTTTTGATTCAAATGAACTTTTATGGTGCAGAAGCCGCATGGTGCCTGTGCCTACAGTGTATGTATTTGTCAGTGTGTCTCTATCTGCATTTCTGTCTCTTGCTGGCCGCCAGCCTGTGTGATGATGTCAGCCTGTCTGTGATGTAAGAGAGACATTGTGATATCATCACATACTGTAGGCAGGATGGCAGGTGTAAAGCTTCTAAAAGAGAGAGGGAGGGAGAGAGGGAGAGGAGAGAGAGGGAGAAAGAGGGAGAGAGAGAGCAAGCAGCTCCTCCCTCCCATGCAAATGACTGGAGGCAGAGGAGTAGACGGACAGAAGCCTGTGCTGCTTGTAATGGGACAGGATTTGGGGTGCTGTTTCATGCTCTATCTCCCTCCCTCCCACTGTCTCAGGTGCAGAAAGTTTTCAAGGGAGAGAGGAAAGGAAGAGGAAAATGGAAGCTGAGGAGAGCTGGTCCTGTCCCTCTCTTGTTGGTAAAGAGGGGGCATCCAGAAAGAGGTAAGGAGATAGTTTTATTTTAATTCAAGAAGGAGTGCCTGGTAGCGAAGCTGGTGTGCTCTGTCACACTACAGACCCCTCCCTGTGTGTGTGCGTGCGTGCGTGCGTGCGTGCGTGCGTGCGTGCGTCTGCAGGGGGTATCTGTCCCATCCATAGATATCAGGGGTACTGCAGCTGCTGCTGTTCAAACTTTTGCTTTAGGCCCATTCCTTTGATGTTAATAAGCGTTTCTAGTACAATCTTTTTCGCTCTGTTCACCCACATCTTTACATTACCTCGTGTGTGTGTGTGTGTGTGTGTGTATGTGTATGTGTGTGTACGTGTGTATAGCATGTGTTTGAAACACTATACTGTATCTGCATAGAAAAAAAGCCTTCTTTTAGTAATGTACAGTTCAAATACTGTATGAACATGACCCCATCTCATCTCATCCCCCTGACTCTGGATACAAAACATTCATGTATTCGTTTGCAACTTTTCATACAATTTGCTTGCACCATTTCAGAGAAATTAAATATTTAAAATGGAAATAAATTGGTAACTGCAGTAACAAACAACACTGTACATGCTAATAGTACATCCATGTAAGCAGTACATACATGCTCAGGAGTTGTTTTTTTGGATCGGTATATACTTGTCATTATCCACTTCAACCATTTTAATTCCCCCCTTTTAAATTATTGTACTGGTTGATGTGTATGTATATATATCTATATATATATATATATATATATATATATATATATATATATTTCAACCATTATCACCTACAGTACAGTAGCATACAGTGCTCCCACTGCAGCAAGGGATTCTGGGAAATGACATGCAATGTTACTCGCTCATCCCACAACGTGGCGGTATCAAATATAGCGTTTTCCAGTTATTATATCCCTGCAGGATGTAGGATAATCCCAGCACAAACCCACATACTTACTACATTCCCGTTATGTCACATGTATTATTTCCTGTGAAGGAAGCGCTATGTATATTCCCATTATGGTCACAAATTGGACGATACTGTATTTCCATTATGTCTCCTATTATTTTCCCATGATATCTCATAGAATACTGTCATCCAAAACCACATCATTATTGAATGATTGAAAATGATGCCTCCGTTTTATGTCAAGATTGTCTTGACACTTAGACCCCCAAGATTTCAATAGCGCCTCACTTAAAAGATGACATTATTTTTGATTCAAATGAACTTTTATGGTGCAGAAGCCGCATGGTGCCTGTGCCTACAGTGTATGTATTTGTCAGTGTGTCTCTATCTGCATTTCTGTCTCTTGCTGGCCGCCAGCCTGTGTGATGATGTCAGCCTGTCTGTGATGTAAGAGAGACATTGTGATATCATCACATACTGTAGGCAGGATGGCAGGTGTAAAGCTTCTAAAAGAGAGAGGGAGGGAGAGAGGGAGAGGAGAGAGAGGGAGAAAGAGGGAGAGAGAGAGCAAGCAGCTCCTCCCTCCCATGCAAATGACTGGAGGCAGAGGAGTAGACGGACAGAAGCCTGTGCTGCTTGTAATGGGACAGGATTTGGGGTGCTGTTTCATGCTCTATCTCCCTCCCTCCCACTGTCTCAGGTGCAGAAAGTTTTCAAGGGAGAGAGGAAAGGAAGAGGAAAATGGAAGCTGAGGAGAGCTGGTCCTGTCCCTCTTGTTGGTAAAGAGGGGGCATCCAGAAAGAGGTAAGGAGATAGTTTTATTTTAATTCAAGAAGGAGTGCCTGGTAGCGAAGCTGGTGTGCTCTGTCACACTACAGACCCCTCCCTGTGTGTGTGCGTGCGTGCGTGCGTGCGTGCGTGCGTGCGTGCGTCTGCAGGGGGTATCTGTCCCATCCATAGATAATCAGGGGTACTGCAGCTGCTGCTGTTCAAACTTTTGCTTTAGGCCCATTCCTTTGATGTTAATAAGCGTTTCTAGTACAAAATCTTTTTCGCTCTGTTCACCCACATCTTTACATTACCTCGTGTGTGTGTGTGTGTGTGGTGTGTATGTGTATGTGTGTGTACGTGTGTATAGCATGTGTTTGAAACACTATACTGTATCTGCATAGAAAAAAAGCCTTCTTTTAGTAATGTACAGTTCAAATACTGTATGAACATGACCCCATCTCATCTCATCCCCCTGACTCTGGATACAAAACATTCATGTATTCGTTTGCAACTTTTCATACAATTTGCTTGCACCATTTCAGAGAAATTAAATATTTAAAATGGAAATAAATTGGTAACTGCAGTAACAAACAACACTGTACATGCTAATAGTACATCCATGTAAGCAGTACATACATGCTCAGGAGTTGTTTTTTTGGATCGGTATATACTTGTCATTATCCACTCAAACCATTTTAATTCCCCCTTTTAAATTATTGTACTGGTTGATGTGTATGTATATATATCTATATATATATATATATATATATATATATATATATATATATATTTCAACCATTATCACATACAGTACAGTAGCATACAGTGCTCCCACTGCAGCAAGGGATTCTGGAAATGACATGCAATGTTTACTCGCTCATCCCACAACGTGGCGGTATCAAATAAGCGTTTTCCCAGTTATTATATCCCTGCAGGATGTAGGATAATCCCAGCCAAACCCACATACTTACTACATTCCCGTTATGTCACATGTATTATTTCCTGTGAAGGAAGCGCTATGTATATTCCCATTATGGTCACAAATTGGACGATACTGTATTTCCATTATCGTCTCCTATTATTTTCCCATGATATCTCATAGAATACTGTCATCCAAAACCACATCATTATTGAATGATTGAAAATGATGCCTCCGTTTTATGTCAAGATTGTCTTGACACTTAGACCCCCAAGATTTCAATAGCGCCTCACTTAAAAGATGACATTATTTTTGATTCAAATGAACTTTTATGGTGCAGGAAGCCGCATGGTGCCTGTGCCTACAGTGTATGTATTTGTCAGTGTGTCTCTATCTGCATTTCTGTCTCTGCTGGCCGCCAGCCTGTGTGATGATGTCAGCCTGTCTGTGATGTAAGAGAGACATTGTGATATCATCACATACTGTAGGCAGGATGGCAGGTGTAAAGCTTCTAAAGAGAGAGGGAGGGAGAGAGGGAGAGGAGAGAGAGGGAGGAAAGAGGGAGAGAGAGAGCAAGCAGCTCCTCCCTCCCATGCAAATGACTGGAGGCAGAGGAGTAGACGGACAGAAGCCTGTGCTGCTTGTAATGGGACAGGATTTGGGGTGCTGTTTCATGCTCTATCTCCCTCCCTCCCACTGTCTCAGGTGCAGAAAGTTTTCAAGGGAGAGAGGAAAGGAAGAGGAAAATGGAAGCTGAGGAGAGCTGGTCCTGTCCCTCTTGTTGGTAAAGAGGGGGCATCCAGAAAGAGGTAAGGAGATAGTTTTATTTTAATTCAAGAAGGAGTGCCTGGTAGCGAAGCTGGTGTGCTCTGTCACACTACAGACCCCTCCCTGTGTGTGTGCGTGCGTGCGTGCGTGCGTGCGTGCGTGCGTGCGTCTGCAGGGGGTATCTGTCCCATCCATAGATATCAGGGGTACTGCAGCTGCTGCTGTTCAAATTACTTTTGCTTTAGGCCCATTCCTTTGATGTTAATAAGCGTTTCTAGTACAATCTTTTTCGCTCTGTTCACCCACATCTTTACATTACCTCGTGTGTGTGTGTGTGTGTGTGTGTATGTGTATGTGTGTGTACGTGTGTATAGCATGTGTTTGAAACACTATACTGTATCTGCATAGAAAAAAAGCCTTCTTTTAGTAATGTACAGTTCAAATACTGTATGAACATGACCCCATCTCATCTCATCCCCCTGACTCTGGATACAAAACATTCATGTATTCGTTTGCAACTTTTCATACAATTTGCTTGCACCATTTCAGAGAAATTAAATATTTAAAATGGAAATAAATTGGTAACTGCAGTAACAAACAACACTGTACATGCTAATAGTACATCCATGTAAGCAGTACATACATGCTCAGGAGTTGTTTTTTTGGATCGGTATATACTTGTCATTATCCACTTCAACCATTTTAATTCCCCCCTTTTAAATTATTGTACTGGTTGATGTGTATGTATATATATCTATATATATATATATATATATATATATATATATATATATATATTTCAACCATTATCACCTACAGTACAGTAGCATACAGTGCTCCCACTGCAGCAAGGGATTCTGGGAAATGACATGCAATGTTTACTCGCTCATCCCACAACGTGGCGGTATCAAATATAGCGTTTTCCCAGTTATTATATCCCTGCAGGATGTAGGATAATCCCAGCCAAACCCACATACTTACTACATTCCCGTTATGTCACATGTATTATTTCCTGTGAAGGAAGCGCTATGTATATTCCCATTATGGTCACAAATTGGACGATACTGTATTTCCATTATGTCTCCTATTATTTTCCCATGATATCTCATAGAATACTGTCATCCAAAACCACATCATTATTGAATGATTGAAAATGATGCCTCCGTTTTATGTCAAGATTGTCTTGACACTTAGACCCCCAAGATTTCAATAGCGCCTCACTTAAAAGATGACATTATTTTGATTCAAATGAACTTTTATGGTGCAGAAGCCGCATGGTGC